>NC_135531.1:1596783-1696304 GCF_045843805.1 Urocitellus parryii | reverse complement strand
TGACATCCTGTGGCTGGCTCCTAGAGCCATGACTTCCAGATTCGTAGCAGAAGCCAACACTTTCAGGCCTTAGGAGTATTTTTCACCTGGGCACTGGGACTGGCTATGAGAAGCAGCTGCAGATCTGGTTGCAAGATGTCTCCACCCAGGCCCAGTGAGCCCAGAGTGGGCCACTCTGGCTGCCAGCCGTGGTGGAGGGTGCCAGGCCTAAAGAGCTATAGAGGGTTCTAGCCACAGGGCATCACCCCTGCTGCACCTGGGAATCTGCTTGGGGTCCAGGACCACCTGACCAGAGCTGGGGAGAGCTGGAGTGGCTTGCACCTGCAGGGGTGCTCCAGAGGCTCCCTCCTGACCCACCCACCCTGAAGCCCTTGCCACCCTCAGGGTCTGCAGCAGACAGCTTTCCTGCATGCACTCATAGCTCTAGATTGAGCACAGAAAAAGAGCTGGCCACAGCAGCCTAGCAGGGGCCTGACTGCAGTCAGCGCACCACAAAATGCTCACTGAAGGTGCTGGGTCATGCCAGGTAGAGCACAGTGGGACCCGGGGGAAGCCGAAATATCAAAGGTCTTAGGCGCTCTGCATTGGACCACTACTAAGCAAAGGCCTAGCTGGATAACACCTGCCCGCCTCACCAAATATGCTCCTAAACACAGGCCTGACCAGAGTCACAGTACCGTCCCACGGCACCACTCCTGGTGTACTTCCAGGTACCTGGTCATATTCACTGACACCTGTCCTCCTCACCACTCCTTCTCTAGATCCAGGCACCTGGTCATATTCACTGACACCTGTCCTCCTCACCACTCCTGCTGTAGATCCACACACCTGGTCATACTCACTGACACCTGTCCTCCTCACCACTCCTGCTGTAGATCCAGGCACCTGCTCATACTCACTGACACTTGACCTCCTCACCACTCCTGCTGTAGATCCAGGCACCTGGTCATATTCACTGACACCTGTCCTCCTCACCACTCCTGCTCCAGATCCACACACCTGCTCATACTCACTGACACCTGCCCTCCTCACCACTCCAGCTATAGATCCACACACCTGGTCATACTCACTGACACCTGTCCTCCTCACCACTCCTGCTCTAGATCCAGGCACCTGGTCATACTCACTGTCACCTGTCCTCCTCACCACTCCTGCTCTAGATCCAGGCACCTGGTCATACACACTGACACCTGTCCTCCTCACCACTCCTGCTCCAGATCCACACACCTGCTCATACTCACTGACACCTGTCCTCCTCACCACTCCTGCTCTAGATCCAGGCACCTGGCCATACTCACTGACACCTACCCTCCTCACCACTCCTGCTCTAGATCCAGGCACCTGGTCATACTCACTGACACCTGCCCTCCTCACCACTCCTGCTCTAGATCCACACACCTGGTCATACTCACTGACACCTGTCCTCCTCACCACTCCTGCTCTAGATCCAGGCACCTGGTCATACTCACTGACACCTGTCCTCCTCACCACTCCTGCTCTAGATCCAGGCACCTGGTCATACTCACTGACACCTGTCCTCCTCACCACTCCTGCTCTAGATCCACACACCTGGTCATACTCACTGACACCTGTCCTCCTCACCACTCCTGCTCTAGATCCAGGTACCTGGTCATACTCACTGACACCTGTCCTCCTCACCACTCCTTCTCTAGATCCAGGCACCTGGTCATATTCACTGACACCTGTCCTCCTCACCACTCCTGCTCCAGATCCACACACCTGCTCATACTCACTGACACCTGCCCTCCTCACCACTCCAGCTATAGATCCACACACCTGGCCATACTCACTGACACCTACCCTCCTCACCACTCCTGCTCTAGATCCAGGCACCTGGTCATACTCACTGACACCTGCCCTCCTCACCACTCCTGCTCTAGATCCACACACCTGGTCATACTCACTGACACCTGTCCTCCTCACCACTCCTGCTGTAGATCCAGGCACCTGGTCATATTCACTGACACCTGTCCTCCTCACCACTCCTGCTCCAGATCCACACACCTGCTCATACTCACTGACACCTGCCCTCCTCACCACTCCAGCTATAGATCCACACACCTGGTCATACTCACTGACACCTGTCCTCCTCACCACTCCTGCTCTAGATCCAGGCACCTGGTCATACTCACTGTCACCTGTCCTCCTCACCACTCCTGCTCTAGATCCAGGCACCTGGTCATACACACTGACACCTGTCCTCCTCACCACTCCTGCTCCAGATCCACACACCTGCTCATACTCACTGACACCTGTCCTCCTCACCACTCCTGCTCTAGATCCAGGCACCTGGCCATACTCACTGACACCTACCCTCCTCACCACTCCTGCTCTAGATCCAGGCACCTGGTCATACTCACTGACACCTGCCCTCCTCACCACTCCTGCTCTAGATCCACACACCTGGTCATACTCACTGACACCTGTCCTCCTCACCACTCCTGCTCTAGATCCAGGCACCTGGTCATACTCACTGACACCTGTCCTCCTCACCACTCCTGCTGTAGATCCACACACCTGGTCATACTCACTGACACCTGTCCTCCTCACCACTCCTGCTCTAGATCCAGGCACCTGGTCATACTCACTGACACCTGTCCTCCTCTCCACTCCTGCTCTAGATCCAGGCACCTGGTCAGACTCACTGACACCTGCCCTCCTCTCCACTCCTGCTGTAGATCCAGGCACCTGGTCATACTCACTGACACCTAACCCTCCTCACCACTCCTGCTCTAGATCCAGGCACCTGGCCATACTCACTGACACCTACCCTCCTCACCACTCCTGCTCTAGATCCAGGCACCTGGTCATACTCACTGACACCTGCCCTCCTCACCACTCCTGCTCTAGATCCAGGCACCTGGTCATACTCACTGACACCTTCCCTCCTCATCACTCCTGATCTAGGTACATGCACCTGGTCATACTCACTTACACCTGTCCTTCTCACCACTCCTGCTCTAGATCCAGGCACCTGGTCATAGTCACTGATACCTGTCCTCCTCACCACTCCTGCTCTAGGTCCAGGCACCAGGTCATACTCACTGACACCTTCCCTCCTCATCACTCCTGATCTAGGTACATGCACCTGGTCATACTCACTTACACCTGTCCTTCTCACCACTCCCTGCTCTAGGTCCAGGCACCAGGTCATACTCACTGACACCTGCCCTCCTCACCACTCCTGCTCTAGATCCATGTACCTGGTCATACTCACTGACACCTTCCCTCCTCATCACTCCTGATCTAGATCCACACACCAGGTCATACTCATTGACACCTGCCCTCCTCATCCCCTGCTCTAGATCCACACACCTGGTCATACTCACTGACAGTGGCCATCCTCACCACTCCTGCTTTAGATCCAGGCACCTGGTCATAGTCACTGATACCTGTCCTCCTCACCACTCCTGCTCTAGGTCCCAGGCACCAGGTCATACTCAGTGACACCACCTCCTCACCACTCCTGTTCTAGATCCAGGGACCTGGTCATATTCACTGACACTTGACCTCCTCACCACTCCTGCTCTAGATCCAGGTACCTGGTCATACTCACTGACACCTTCCCTCCTCATCACTCCTGATCTAGATCCATGCACCAGGTCGTACTCATTGACACCTGCCCTCCTCACCCCCCTGCTCTAGATCCACACACCTGGTCATACTCACTGACAGTGGCCATCCTCACCACTCCTGCTCTAGATCCAGGCACCTGGTCATAGTCACTGACACCTGTCCCTCCTCACCACTCCTGCTCTAGATCCAGGCACCTGGTCATACTCACTGACACCTGTCCTCCTCACCACTCCTGTTCTAGATCCAGGTACCTGGTCATACTCACTGACACCTGCCCTCCTCACCACTCCTGCTCTAGATACAGGTACCTGGTCATACTCACTGACAGCTGTCCTCCTCACCACTCCTGCTCTAGATACAGGTACCTGGTCATATCACTGACACCTGTCCTTCTCACCACTCCTGCTCTAGATCCAGTCACCCTGTCATACTCACTGACACCTGCTCTCCTCACCACTCCTGCTCTAGATCTAGGTACCTGGTCATAGTCACTGACACCTGTCCTAATCACCACTCTGGCTCTAGATCCACATACCTGGTCATGCTCACTGACACCTACCCTCCTCTCCACTCCTGCTCTAGATCCAGGCACCTGGTCATACTCACTGACACCTGCCCTCCTCACCACTCCTGCTCTAGATCCACATACCTGGTCAAACTCACTGACACCTACCCTCCTCTCCACTCCTGCTCTAGATCCAGGCACCTGGTCATACTCACTGACACCTACCCTTTTCTCCACTCCTGCTCCAGATCCACACACCTGGTCATACTCACTGTCACCTGTCCTCCTCTCCACTCCTGCTCTAGATCCACGCACCTGGTCATACTCACTGAGACCTGCCCTCCTTACCACTCCTTCTTAGATCCAGGCTCCTGGTCATACTCACTGACCCCTGCACTCCTCACCACTGCTGCTGTAGATCCAGGCACCTGGTCATACTCACTGACACCTGTCCTCCTCACCACTCCTTCTCTAGATCCAGGTACCTGGTCATACTCACTGACACCTGTCCTCCTCACCACTCCTGCTCTGGATCCACACACCTGGTCATATTCACTGTCACCTGTCCTCCTCACCCCCCTGCTCTAGATCCACACACCTGGTCATACTCACTGACACCTGTTCTCATCACCACTCCTGCTGTAGATCCACACACCTGGTCATATTCACTGACACCTGTCCTCCTCACCACTCCTGCTCTAGATCCACGCACCTGGTCATACTCACTGTCACCTGCCCTCCTCTCCACTCCTGATCTAGATCCACGCACCAGGTCATACTCACTGACACCTGCCCTCCTCACCACTCCTGCTCTAGATCCAGGCACCTGGTCATACTCACTGACACCTGTCCTCCTCTCAACTCCTGCTCTCGATCCAGGCACCTGGTCATACCTACTGACACCTAACCCTCCTCACCACTCCTGCTCCAGATCCACACACCTGGTCATACTCACTGAACCCTACCCTCCTCACCACTCCTGCTCTAGATCCACGCACCTGGTCATACCTACTGACACCTGTCCTCCTCTCAACTCCTGCTCTCGATCCACGCACCTGGTCATACCTACTGACACCTAACCCTCCTCACCACTCTTGCTCTAGATCCAGGCACCTGGTCATACTCACTGATACCTGTCCTCCTCACCACTCCTGCTCTAGATCCAGGCACCTGGTCATACTCACTGACACCTACCCTCCTCACCACTCCTGCTCTAGATCTACACACCTGGTCATACTCACACCTGTTCTCCTCTCAACTCCTGCTCTCGATCCAGGCACCTGGTCATACCTACTGACACCTAACCCTCCTCACCACTCCTGCTCCAGATCCACACACCTGGTCATACTCACTGACACCTACCCTCCTCACCACTCCTGCTCTAGATCCACACACCTGGTCATACCTACTGACACCTGTCCTCCTCTCAACTCCTGCTCTCGATCCACGCACCTGGTCATACCTACTGACACCTAACCCTCCTCACCACTCTTGCTCTAGATCCACACACCTGGTCATACCTACTGACACCTAACCCTCCTCACCACTCCTGCTCCAGATCCACACACCTGGTCATACTCACTGACACCTACCCTCCTCACCACTCCTGCTCTAGATCCACACACCTGGTCATACCTACTGACACCTGTCCTCCTCTCAACTCCTGCTCTCGATCCACACACCTGGTCATACCTACTGACACCTAACCCTCCTCACCTCTCCTGCTCTAGATCCAGGCACCTGGTCATACTCACTGACACCTGTCCTCCTCACCACTCCTGCTCTAGATGCACACACCTGGTCATACTCACTGTCACCTGTCCTCCTCACCCCTCCTGCTCTAGATCCAGGCACCTGGTCATACTCACTGACACCTACCCTCCTCACCACTCCTGCTCTAGATGCACACACCTGGTCATACTCACTGTCACCTGCCCTCCTCACCCCTCCTGCTCTAGATCCAGGCACCTGGTCATACTCACTGACACCTGCCCTCCTCACCACTCCTGCTCTAGATACAGGTACCTGGTCATACTCACTGACACCTACCCTCCTCACCACTCCTGCTCTAGATGCACACACCTGCTCATACTCACTGACACCTGCCCTCCTCACCCCTCCTGCTCTAGATCCAGGCACCTGGTCATACTCACTGACACCTGCCCTCCTCACCACTCCTGCTCTAGATCCAGGCACCTGGTCATACTCACTGACACCTACCCTCCTCACCACTCCTGCTCTAGATGCACACACCTGGTCATACTCACTGTCACCTGTCCTCCTCACCCCTCCTGCTCTAGATCCAGGCACCTGGTCATACTCACTGACACCTGCCCTCCTCACCCCTCCTGCTCTAGATCCACACATCTCTCTGACACTTCCATTGCCTCTCTCTTTGACAGGTGTCTGCAATGACTACACCCGGTTACTCTCCGCCAGTTTGGGTGTTCTCTTGTCAGTTTTTTTGGTTTTTGCTTCAGGATGATTTTTTTAATTGTTTTGCTTCAGTGGTTTACTTTTGTAAAAGGGGGTCCGGATGATGCACTCTGGGCTTGTTTGTGTGCATGGACAGCCCTTTGAGGTTGGCATGGGGTCTGTGGGGGTGGGGGGTGTAAGAAAGCCTGCCTGGGTGCAGGAGGGTCCCTGGGCCCTGCGGGAAGAGCAGGCAGCCTGGCAGCTGCCCTGGGTCTCCTCCCACTTCGAGTTTGTAATTCCATCTGTCATCTGGCCTCCTCTGCCCTCTTTTGCAGATGCAAATCTGGTAACATAGTCTGGTCCCACACCCATAGATGCATTACCAGCTCCCATCCCCCTGACTCCCAAGAGAGGCCCATGTGGAAGTTGGATGTGATTAGCCTCCACGTCGCCCTGGCCTGGGCCATCATCTCGTGTTGCTCACCTGCTCTTCTCTGGTCCTGAGGGCATGGTTTGGGGGCTGGCACAGAAAGAGGCTTTTGGGAATGAGCTCAGTCGGGGAAGGGCAGGGAACACATGCTGGGGAACGTTTGTGTACGTTCCTCCTGCCTGGAGTTGCAGACTGGTAGGAGAGGGGTACAGGGTGCACACCAAGTACAGAACATACTTGGAGTACAAGACACACACCTGGGTGGGTGCAGGACATACCCCTGAGGTTCAGGACACACACCTGGGTGCAGGACACACACCTGAGGTGCAGGACACACACCTGAGGTGCTGGACATGCACCTGAGGTTCAGGACACACACCTGGATGCAGGACACACACCTGGATGCAGGACACACATCTGAGGTGCAGGACACACACCTGAGGTGTGGACACACACCTGAGGTTCAGGACACACACCTGGGTGCAGAACATACACCTGGGTGCAGGACACACACCTGAGGTGCAGGACACACACCTGAGGTGCTGGACACACATCTGAGGTCAGACACACAGCTGAAGTGCAGGACACACACCTGAGGTTCCAGACACACACCTGGGTACAGGACACACACCTGGGTGCAGGACACGCACCTGGGTGTAGGACATACACCTGAGGTTCCGGACACACACCTGGGTACAGGACACACACCTGGGTGCAGGACACGCACCTGGGTGCAGGACATACACCTGAGGTTCCGGACACACACCTGGGTACAGGACACACACCTGGGTTCAGGACACACACCTGGGTACAGGACACACACCTGAGTTTCAGGACACGCACCTGGGTGCAGGACACACACCTGAGGTGCTGGACATGCACCTGGGTGCAGGACACGTACCTGGGTACAGGACACACACCTGGGTGCAGGACACGTACCTGGGTACAGGACACACACCAGAGTTTCAGGACACACACTTGGGTACAGGACACACACCTGAGTTTCAGGACACGTACCTGGATGCAGGACGCACACCAGGAAAGGCAGGGAGGATGCCACTTGGGTCCAGCAGCATAGGGGGCCAGTGGGCAGGGGTGCAGGGGAAGGCTGTGGCCTCAGGCTCGGGCTGGAGAGGGCACCTCTGCATGCCAGAACGGAGAGCCTTGGGGGTCTTCACACAGCCACACTTAGGGTCTCTATTCTTGTTTAAACAGCAAAACAATGTTTTATCAGGTTTCTATGTGTTCCTGGTAATACGACCAGATGCACACCTGGCAGAGCCCGGTCACGGTCATGGGCTTGCCGTCTGCACGCTGTCTGCTCCTGTCCCAAGCCTTCTGAGAACCTCAGGTGGGACAGTCCACCCTGCAGGCACTACTCTGACGTCAGCCACTCTGTCAGGCCCAGGCTCCCAGGGCTGAGGTTCAAGAGGCAGCTTTCCACACCCCAATGGCTCCTGTCCTCTATCAACCCTGGACTTTTCCGACCCCTGCCCAGGGCCCTGCAGCCTGTGCCGACACCGTGTCCCTCGTGGAAGCCAGGCTCCCTGTGACCACTCCTCCTCCGTGTAGCTGGCCAGATTCCCAAGCCCAGCTGTCTGAAACACCCTGGCTCTCTATCCCGAGTGCAGCGTGGGTGGGAGTCCTCAGTGGGAAGTCTTTTGTAGAGTGGGCAAGGCCAGGTGCCCAGGGCTGCCCACAAGAGCCTGGCCCAGATCCCTGTGTCTCCCTGCTCTTTCCTGTTTGGAACCCATCCTCAGCCTGCCATCTGCTCACCATCTTGTGGGTTCTACTGCAGGAGAGTGGCCAGAGCCTGTCTGGTGGGTCCAGCCCTGGACTGTCCTGGTGCAGTGCTGTCCACAGGGGCCTGCATCTGCTGCGTTTCCTCTTCCATCCAGGTGAAACCCAGCGCCCACCCTCTGACGGGCTTTAACTTACTGCCTGATGCTGTCACCTCACACCTGTCTGTCCCAGTGGGAGGAACCATGTGAGGAGCCAGTTTGTCCTCCTCATGTGGGACAGATTTGAAGGCTGGGTGGTTGAGGCTCAGATGACCACCTCAAATGCATGGTCACTGGCCGTAGGGCGAACCCTGGAGGAATGTGGGGACCCCTGGGTTTCAGACTTCAGGTCAAGTTCTAGCAAAGCTTCCAAATGACCTTGTCTCCTCATCCACCCCTGCTCCGGCCCCCGGAAGTCCTCCATTTTGGAATGACCTGGTGCCTCCAGGGAGCATCTCCACCCAGCATGGCCATATTGTTCTCAGGAGGAGCAGGCTGGGGGACCCGCCCTGGCCAGTCTGCAGCCCGGCCGCTGAGCCTCACCTGGGTTGCTCTGTGTTGGGGATTGGTGCACCTTGAGCTGGTAGGAGCTGCACCCTGCCCCATCTCAGGGCCAAGAGATATGGCCAAGCCTTGGCCATGCTGGCTCAGGGTGCTCCTGCCTGGAAGGGCCTGTGAACGTCGAGGTTCTGAGGCGAGCTTGGTGCTGACCCCAGACATTGCGTGCTGGTGTGGAGGATCACACTCTGTAGGGCTCGGTGTCCTGTTCTCAGTGCCTGTCAGCCTGTGGCACTGCTCCTCAGGGCTGGAACTGACCAGGTGCCACCCAGGGGACCCACAGTCTCCACAGTGGGGGCTCCACCCTCACATGTGCTGGAGTCTCCTTCCTGTGGCTGGGCACCTGTGAGAGGCAAAGTGACCTTCTTCTCTCCTTCCTCCCCAGCAACATGGCTGACAGCAAGGCCAAGCCTGCCAAAGCAGCCAACAGGACACCCCCCAAGTCCCCAGGGGACCCTGCCAGGGACAAGGCGACCAAGAGGCTGTCACTGGAATCAGAGGGCGCCAGCGAGGGGGCGGCCGCTGCCCCAGAGCTCAGTGCGCTGGAGGAGGCCTTCCGGCGGTTCGCGGTCCATGGGGACACCCGGGCCACTGGGAAGGAGATGCACGGCAAGAACTGGTCCAAGCTGTGCAAGGACTGTCATGTGATTGACGGGAAGAACGTGACCGTCACAGATGTGGACATCGTCTTCAGTAAGATCAAGTAAGTGCACCGGGACCGAGAGGGAGCCCAGCTGCGCAGCCTCCAGAGCGCGGCTCCTGACCCACCACCCCGGGCCCCACCCGTCCTATGGTGGGGGCTTGGATGTGGCCTCTGGGGCATCTGGCCCTGGAGCGGGGTGAACTCTGCTCCGGGTCACAAACAGCTGCTGCACATTGAGTGAGGACAACTCAGATGGGGCTCAGGCCAGCCAGCCCTGTCCTCCAGGGGTGACAGCAGCCCACAGCCGGAAGCCGTGGTGCTCCCTCCTGTGACTTGGCAGGGAAGTTGAGCTGGTGGTCAGAGAGCCCCCGGCGGCTGTGCAGACAGCATATGCGCACCGTGCTGCGTGCTCCGTGTGCTCCACGTGCGTACGCATGTGTGGGCGTGTGCGTCTGGTGCGCACCCTTTCAGGACGCTGGGAAGTGTGCCGAGGCGCCTTGCCCCTTCCCCTTTCCTTGGGCATCTCTGAGGCACCTGGACGACGGCTGGCTGCCACCTCCCCACTGCCACCCCCTAGGGAGAGCGGCATGCCCTGGCCACCCTCCTGCCCTGCACAGGTCCAGCCTGGACCAGCGCGTCTGCTTCAGGTAGTCTGTGTCCAGCCGAGGGTCCTCCTCCCACCTCCCACTTTGCTGCCCTCCCTCCTGCCGGCCTTGATGACTGAGGCAGGGTTGTCAGACCCCGGGGTCCTGCTGGGTGGCCCTGTGGGTCTCCGTGGGTGCTGCTGGCTGGGACTGCCCTCCAGCTCTGGGTGGATGCTGAGGGCTTCACATGCCCAGTGCTCAGTGGCTATGCTGCTGTTTCCTGCCTCTGCTGGGAGGAGCAGTGGGCAGGGCAGGGTGCGTGTGGTCCAGCTGGTAGCTCCGGGGCTTCCCCAACTAGGAGGCCTGGCTGGGTGGGTCGTTGGCTCATGCCCCTGTGAGAAAAGATGGAGCTGGTCACATTTGCCACCATTGCTCTGGGCCCGGGGACACGGGGACTCTGCTCCAGCACTAGGCTAGGGTTGGAGGGGAAAGGCCAACTGGGGATCGTATGGCCCAAGGCCCAGGTCCCCAGAAAGGGGCTCCATGGCCATTAGTTCCGCCAGCCCCAGTGCCAGCCTGGCCTTTCCCTGTGTTCCTGGGATTCTGGGGTCTCTGTAGAGGAGGGGCACCTCTGAGTCAGCGTGAATCTGGATGAGCTTCCTGGGTCTACAGCCCATGGTGGTGGTCTGGGAGCAGTGGACAGTCATGCCAGAGGGGCCATGAAACCCACTCAAATGGGTCTCCAAACCCTTACAGTGGACTGGCCTCCTTCCAGTCTCCCCCAGCTCCAGGGGCTGCACAGGACAATCTGACCCAGAAGGAGAAGCTGGTAAAGCACCAGCCTCCTCGTGGAGACTGGGAGCCCACCTGGTGAGCAGGTCTCTCTGATGGGAGTCGAGGCTGGGGTTCCTGCCCACCCTCCTCCATGGCAGCTCAGGCTTGTTTCCTCCTGGGGTCTGGTGGTCTGGGGCCAGGATGTGAGGAGGCTGTGGCAGCTCCTGGACCTGTGGTCATTCTGCCCTGCCACCCACCAGGGAGCCTCTGGTCCAGCCCCACCTTCCCAGACCCCGACTTCTACTCTGGCCACAGTCCCACTCACTGCCTCCAGGCCTAGGCCTACCCTCTGACGGCACCAGCCCCAGAGGCACCAGCCCTGCTTGGGAAGGCCTCACTGGGACCCCCTGTGCATCCTGGACAGCAGCCCCTGTGCTTCTCCCAACTCTCTTTTTTGGGGGGGGGGAGGTACCAGAGATTGAACTCAGGGGCACTTGACCACTGAGGCACATCCCAGCCCTATTTTGCATTTTATTTAGAGACAGGTCTCACTCAGTTGCTTAGTGCCTCACTTTTGCTAAGGCTGGCTGTGATCTCGCGATCCCCCTGCCTCAGCCTCCTGAGCCGCTGGGATGACAGGCGTGCACCACTGTGCCCGGCCTCTTCTCCCAGCTCTTGCTTCTGCACGGGTCCTGTGCACCAGGTGGCTGTGGCAGCACTGGCTGGGGCCTCACTGCTGTCCACTGCTACCTCCAGAGGTGGGGGCAGGGAGAACCTGGGAGGTAGGACCACAGGTGGGAGCTGATTCTTCCGTGGGACAAGCCAGGAAGGCCAGGGTCTTGGGGACAGCTCAGAAGGACCCAGAGGCATGCTTGTCCTGGTGCAGCCAGTTTCAGCCCCCAGGCCCCCCAGCTGCCCACAGCTGCAGCTCCTTTGAGGCCGATCTGGGTGCTCGGTGCTTGCTGCCCCCTGGTTCCCTCGGATCCCAGCAAGGCCAGGGGACAGGCTCCCCACGAGCCTCAGCTGGGGAGACTTCCCTGGGCTCTTGGGCTCCTGTGTTTCCTGGGGCTTGTCATGGGCTTGGGTCTGTCTGTTCCCTGGAGGCAACATGTGGCCTCCTGGTAGCAACTGGACTTGCCAGTTGGGTTTGAGTGGACGGTCCCAGGCAGGGATAGGCAGGTCCTGGTCACCAAGTCTGCTCTGGCAGGTGGGCTAGCTGTGGGCAAGGGCACTGACCTGGACTGTGCCCAGATGATCTGGGGCTAGGGCCTCTGGCACAGGCACGGCCCTCATCCTGTGCCCAGAGCTCTTGCTTGGCTAAGTGGCTGTGCCGTGATGCCAGCCCAGGGAGGGACGGGGTCAGCTGTGAAGAGGGGCAGCTGCCTCCTGTGGGGCTGGCTGTGGCTGGAGCGCCCAGCCAGGCCAGGCAGGGCTGGCTCCTGCGCACGGCGAGGCCCTGTCCCCAGTGCTCCTCCACTGGCAGCTGTCTTTTGAAGCCCCCCTCCGCTCCCCCAGGCCCTGCAGCCTGCTCCGGCCTGGACTGTGGATGTGCGAGAACCGCTCGGGGCAGGCCAGCCGGCCCACGGTGCTCCACTCATGTGCCCTCTGGTGTCTTCAGTGAGCCCAGCGTGTCCAGGGTAGTCGGGAGCAGACCCAGGAGCAAGGAGGCCGGAGATGTGCTCAGGGGGCAGCTTCCAGGTGGCTAGGTGAGAGGTGGGAAGCAGTGGCCTTTCCAGGGGCGTCCAGTCCTTCTGTGGGAAACTGCCTCCTGGCTGCTGCCCATGTGCCCACACGCGGGCAGGGAGCGTGGCCGCCTCCCAGGGGTGGCCAGGGTGCTTGTGCCTCATTCCTTGGAAAGGGCTCCAGAGGCTGGGCATGGCCACCCCGTGTGAAGGGACATGCAGCCTTCCTGCCCCTGGGGCCACTTCAGACTGAGGCTGGGCCCTACTCCAAGGCATGTCCCACGCTGCCATAGACCCCAGGCTGCCCAGGGAACTCAGGGTGCCCCTGCCCTGGGGGTCAGGGTCTGGGGATATGGCCAGATGCAGCCCAAGCCCAGAGAGTGCCGAGGTCCCAACATGGCCCCAGGTGGCTGGGCGGTCAGTGCGCAGGGCCCGTGGGCACACTGTGTGCCTCCATAGCTGGTTCAGCAGACAGGGGGCCAGGATCAGAGCTGGCTAGGCCCAGGGCTCTGGCTCCCTATCTGCCTGAGGATCATGGGGTCTCCCTCAGGGTGCTGCCCACCCTGGGACTGTCCTTCCCACGTGCAGCCTGGATTCTGCTGGGTATCTGTGGCCTGGGCCTACCAAGTAGGTCCCTGTCCCTCTATCAGGCAGGTCCCCTCCCCTCCCAGGGTGCAGGACCGAGAGACCTAAACTCTCTCCCTGAACTTGGGGAGAGGGAGACTGGCCTGGCAGGGTTGTGGGGGGACAGCAAGGCCAGGGGGAAGAATGTCCTGGGACAGGGTGTTGGGGTCTTGCAGAAAGGCTGGAGAAGTGGGGTCAGGGGATGGCCAGGGTTTCCCCGGAAATCACGGGGTGCTGACAGGCTGTGTGTGCTGGGCACTGAGAAGTGGTGTCCACAGCCCTCCAGGGCAGCCGGGAGCTTTCACCTCCAGGGCTTGGGGACCCCAGGAAGCCCTTAGGTACCGCCAGGAAGTTGCTGGCTGACAGGGCTTGGGAGAGAAAAAGTCCACTATTTCTGTTTTCAGGGCAGGTTGCCATGGCTCCGCGGGCGTGGCGCCAGCTGGGGTATCTGCAGCCTTTGTTTGGGTCCCTGTCGCCATGGCAGCGCTTGTTTGTTTTGATGTTACTATGTGTTAAATTTTAAACAAGTGTCTCTCAGCTCTCTGCCAGCTTTATTGAAGACGACTGTTAACCTAGACGCCCTCCTGCCCAGAGCTGGCTGGCCTGACTCTCAATGGTTAATGGAGACCTCAGGCAGGCCCAGGGTGGGGTCCTTGGGCCCTGAGGCACGGACCACAGGTCTGTGTGTGCCTGCTGTGCCTGGGCAGGGTGCGTGGGAGCCAAAGGGTCTGCTGCCACCTGCCTTGAACACCGTGCTGCCAGGAGGGGAGGCCTAGGGCCAGAGGGAGGCCGAGGGCCAGACTTGTTGACTGGGTGTGTGGCCTGCCATCAGGGCTCACCACTTCCCACCCACACCCACGTGGGGGCTGTGTGATGGCCAGTTGGCCCTCTGTAGGGCCAGTGCCCACTGCAGAGAGCAGGGTCGGGCCCCAAGGGCTTGCTGGCTGCCGCTAGGATGGGTAGCTGCCTGATGCCAACCCTCTGCCGTGGCCAGTTGGACCTAAAGGACATCGTCCGAAGTCTGCAGACAGCTGGGCCCAGGCCCCAGGAGAGCCCCCGCCAGGTGTGTGGCAGGAGGGGCAGAGGCTGGGTGCTCTCCGTATGCCCACACGTCCCGGAAAGCCAGGAGACACCGGCCCTGCTCACCTCTGCACCCACCCTGGGGCGCCCTTCCTCCGGCTCTGGGCCTGGGGAGCAGGCAGGGCTGACACAGACACCTGTCCCAAGGGAGGGTGAGCACAGGGCCTGGGGCCAGACCCAGGATCTGGGTTCCAGGAGCGTGGCCTCCCTTCCCATGGCTGCGCCGCCCTCTAGAGGCCACCTGTGGCAGTGCAGAGCCAGCCCGTGGCTTCTCCCTGAGGGGAGGCACCACAGTCCTGAGGGGCGGGGGCACTGGAAAAGTCATGTGCAGCATATTTGGCTCAGGGTCTGTGGGCTGGTGGTCCTGTGCCCTGGTGAGTCAAAGAGGAGGGAATGGGGCAATCTGGGGACAAGTGTCCACCTTACCTTGTAAACCAGCTGGACAGTGCATGCAGGCCATGTAAGGAATGGCCTTCCCCAGACACCCAGAATTGTCAGTGTGTGCATCTCAGGCCCCCCGAGGTCATGGGGGGCCTGACGGCGGCAGAGCCCCAGGCCTCCTGGCAGAGCGGGCCCCTGTGCCCAGGCCTGGTCAGAACCTTGAAGGCGCCAGGCACAGGGGCCAGGAGGCACTTTAAGGATGGCTATTTCCTCTTCCGAGGGAGGTGACAACGTTCTGGACCCAGGCCACCCCTGGAGGCGGGTTGCAGATGGCTGGTGGTCAGATCTCTGGAACTTGAGCAGCCCCAGTACAGCCCGGCCCAGTGGCCTGGGGGTCCTGGAGGGACCTCAGCAGGGTCATGGCCTGACCTCTTGGCTGGTGGATGGTTTCACTGGTCAGCTGAGCCTGAGTGAGGTGCAAGAAGGCTCTGGTTTCCTAGATGCGGTGTGTGTGAGGTGCCCTCACAGGCTGCTGACACCCAGGCCCTTCCAGGTCACCTCCCTGCCCCTGAGGGGCTTCCTAAGTGGTCTGGCTGTTGTGGTCACCTGGAGACCCTGGAGAGCTCTGATCCAGCCTCAGCCTCAGCCTCAGCCTCATCTTGGTATGGATCTTGGGGCTGGGTCCTGGGGGAGGCAGGGGCAGTCAGTGGGCATGGGGGAGCCCTGGGCCAGTGCTTGGGCTGCTCCACAGTCTAGCAGAAGTGTGGGCAGCTTCCAAATCCGGTCCACCCAAGCCCTGAAGAAGCCCCAGGTAGGGTCCACCCCAGCCCAGGGCCAGGGGCCATGTCCTGGAGCTTCATGCCTGCATGACCAGCATTCTGGCTCCGACCCTCGAAAGTGCAGGGGCAGCTCTGCCCTGACCACAGCCCACTCTCTCCCGGGAGTGGCATCTGGCTGGTGAACCCCTCCTCAGAGGTCCCTGGGGGATCCAAACTGTCACAGAGCCAGGGAGCCCAGGAGCACCAGCAGCCTTCTCTGAACCCAAAATTATCTCTGATCATCCATCCATCCCTGTAGAGAGGGGTCCTCTCACAAAGGGGTCTGTGGAAGGGGCTGGGGGCTTTGCATATGCCCAGAGCTGGAGGGTGGGCCCTGGAGGTGCAGGCCTCTGAGCTCAGTATTGGCCCAAGCGAGGTTCCTGCAGCCCCTGCCAGGCCGCCTGTCAGCCTGGGACACGCAGGCAGGCCACTGGAGCCTGTGTGTGAGCAGAGGCCACATCCCGCTGGGCTGGCTTTGGAGCAGGGGAGCCCGAGCTCCGGGGAGCCCCGCAGTCCCAGGGCTCTGCAAAACAGGCTCACTGTGTCCAGAGAGCCCTGGAGTGACAGGCATTGTGTTCCTAGACTCACTGGGGTCCCCTGGGGACAGCTCTGTGAGCCTGGGGGCCGAGACGGGGGCTCCCTCTCCTCAGCAGCACTGTGGGGCTCCTGGTGCAGCAGAGCAGGCATCCAGCCCCATCTGAATGTGGCCTCTGATGGGGGCCCCCAGCCCCCGCCCGCCCCCCGTGACTCGTGCTGGTGGCGCCTGGTGCGGTGGCCACCCGCAGAGGGCTGTGTGCCTCAGTGGTAGGTCACCAGGCCTGGCATTCACATGTCCCCCCAGCAGGGCAGTGAGCAGGAGACAAGAGTGGCTTTGACAGCCCGGGACAAACAGAGAGGCCCCCAGGGCCCAGAGAGGACAGTAAGGCTGTCAGACCCAGGCACTGGGTTGCAGGGTCCAGCAGCCCAGGGCGGCTGGTTCAGCCAATACCACAGGGGACAGCTGGCACATGCAAGCTGTGAGCTTCTGGGGGCTCTGGCCTCCCCACACGACACCACTGAGCCCCTTTCCCCAGAAGATAGTTCTAGAATGTGTTGGGGGGCACAGTCCCGTTGTGGGGTCTCAGTGATCCTCCCTGGAGAGGCATAAGGTCCTGGCTACAGGATCTGGGGGCTCCCCCTCATCTCCCCCCTCAAGTTCAGCTCTTTTCTTGACCTGAGGGTGTCGGATCCAGATGTCCCAGGTTTTCAGGGAAGAGTGTGCGCGCTCCAGGCTCTGGAAGACGCGGGTTCTGTGGGAGCCACGCGGAGGCGTCTCCATGTCCAGCTCCTCAGCCTGGCCACTTGGGGTCCAGTGTCCCTGTGGGCATCACCCATTGGGTGTCCACATGCCACAGTGTATTTGCAAGGCCAGTGTGGAAGGACATTTGGGTTTTTAGATTTGAGTGATTGTGACTAAAACTGTGACAGCATTCACATGGGGCCAGGTGAGAGCCAAATCTTCATCTCTCGGGGGCCAGAACCTAGGGATGGGGCTGTGGGACCCATGGTGCTCACCTGTGCAGCACCCCCAGACCCCAGTGCTGTACCTGGCCCTTCCTGCAGGCAGGCCCCTGCACACTGGGCATCTGTGCAGCCCCGGCTTTCCCCGTGGAGGGCGGAGGGCAACACTCCTGGCTTGATAGACATCTGTGTCTCTGGGGCGGTTTGATATTTGGATACATGGCCCACTTTTTGACACTGATTTCTTTTTCATACTGTTGAGTGTTAAGAGATCTCTGCATGTTCAGGTGTGAGTCCTTTGTTGGGTTTGTGTTTTGCAAACATTTTCTCCCAGTCTGTGGCTGCCTTTCCTTAATGGTGTCTTTCAAAGAGGTCAACTTTTAGACTTTGGACCAAGTGCAGCCCACTCTTGTTTCATTAATGCAGCGTGTGCAGTTATTTCTGGGAAACCTGAGAAACTGACTCACGCATCCTCCCCCCAGTGTGCCGAGTTTCAGGGGCACTGGGATGTGTCTGAGTGGACACATGTGGGGCCAGGTGTGGGTCGGAGGGATCTGGTATGTGCAGGCCTTGCCGTCCTCCTGGCTGGCCTCATCCCCAGTCCTGGGGGACTGTGCACTCAGTTCTGCGACTTGGTTCTCAGTTTTTAAACCATTCTGACTGTGCTAGGTCCCCTCTCACCCTTGCCAGTGTTCACTGTCCGTTGTCTCTTGGGCCCTGGACATTTGGGGCTGGTAAGTGGGCAGCCAGAGTTGCTTGGCCCCTCCAGGCGGCCTGTTTCTGGCTGGTGTACTAGTATTCCCCAGTGCCTTACAGGGTCCTCTGCAGACCTCAGCCTCACCCAGAGTTCAGACATTGAAAAACTCACTCATTTGGATTAGTTGGGACAGATCCTATCAAAGTTGAAAAATGTTTTTAAAGCAAAATTCTAAGGTAAAGAAAACTTTGGAACATTTTCAAGTTGCCTGGATGCCCTCCTGAGGGAGGAGGTGGTGAAATTGTGGGATAGGTTTGGGCACACTGTGTCTGGACACATCATGGCTCTGGCTGTTCTAACCTAGAGCCACCAGCTGGCTGACGGTACCCCATGAGGGCAGGGGAAACGGGGGACCCAGGGAAGGGCCTGGGTGCAGGTATGGGTTGGGGAGGCGACTCCGCCGGCCACCACCGAGTGTTGCCGGGCTCCTTCTGGGCGGCTGGCTGCTGGTGGCTGTGTGCAGTGCTCGTTGCCCGTGGCCACTGCGTGGCGCGGGTTGCCAAACAGCACGGCGTGGGGACGCACGCTGGCTGGGCAGGGGCCGTCTTGGGGGTGTCTGCTCCCATGCTTATGGGGCCCGCATCCACAGGGGGAAGTCCTGCCGGACCATCACCTTCGAGCAGTTCCAGGAGGCGCTGGAGGAGCTGGCCAAGAAGCGATTCAAGGACAAGAGCAGCGAGGAGGCGGTTCGCGAGGTGCACAGGCTCATTGAGGGCCGTTCGCCCGTCATCTCAGGGGTCACGGTGAGCAGGACTGGGTCTGGCTGGGCGGGGCCTGGTGTGGGCGGGGCCTGGTGTGGGCGGGGCCCGGGGTTCCCGCAGCCCCTGTTCTCGGGTGGCCACTGGTTGCAGTTAGAGGCGTGCCACCCTCGAACATCGGGCAGTTTGAAGGACTGCCAGATCCGTCACCCCCCACCCAGGACTGAGCTGGCGCAGGGGAGGTGGATGTGTCCAGACCTCGGCCCCGCTGAGTGACCGGCCAGTGGCTGTCCTCAACTGCCTCCTTGCTGAGCTCGCATTAACGCTCTTCTCCCCACTTTCCCCCTGCAGAAAGCCGTGTCCTCGCCCACCGTGTCGCGGCTCACGGACACGACCAAGTTTACGGGCTCCCACAAGGAGCGCTTCGACCCATCGGGCAAGGGCAAGGGCAAGGCTGGCCGCGTGGACCTGGTGGATGAGTCAGGCTACGTGCCTGGCTATAAGCACGCAGGCACCTATGACCAGAAGGTGCAGGGGGGCAAGTAGCTGCACGACACCCTGGACGCTGGGGACGCGTGAGGCGCGTGCCCGACTGGCACCCCGTCCCACTTCATCACATTCCTTTGCACACTGGGCAGGACTCGTGGACCTTGGCCTTGCCTGCTGGGAAGGGGACACCCAGGCTACCTCCTGCCCGGCAACACCTCTCAGACCCAGGTTTGGGTCCTGATTCACTGACCCTTCCTAACACAGTTGTCTCGTCCAGAACTGGGAAGTGGATGGTCCTTTTCAAATGGTCTCCCAGGACTGTGCCACACTGGATACCTGCTTGCAGGGAAAGGGGCATTCTGGGAGCTGTTAGGTGTGGGAACAAGTGGGGTAGACCCTGTCGGAGGCCCTGCTGACCTTCTGACACCTTCTAGGAGCCTCTGAGGCAGTAGGAGTTAACCAACTAACCAACAGCACAAATGAAACCGCTACCCCAGCAGGACACAGGCAGTGTCCGAGGCGCCCCACTAGCAGGGGCCACAGCCCTTCATGCTGTCCTGGCAGGGCGTGTGGCAGGCCACACATGCAGTGCCTGTGGACAGGTCTGTGCTGAGGGCAGTGTGAGAGGCAGGCCCAGGAGCCACAGCAGAACCTTGGGCTGCCCAGGGCGTGGCCTGGGAGTGAAGTGGGCAGTCCCTCCCCTTTGCTGTCCTAGCAGTGATGAGCCATGGTGACCGCTTGTGCTTAGAGTGGTCCAGGGGGCTCAGCTCGCCCTGCTGTGTCACCAGCCAGACTGGGACATGTGTGGTGCAGAGCCCACGCGGTGGCCTCGGTGCAAGGGCGGGCCTCTCCGGGCTTCTTGCGTGGCTGTGCTGGCTCCGCCCAGCTTTGCTTGCAGCCTCCCTCAGGGAGGGTCTAGGCAGCGTGCTCAGCTCCCGGTCCTCCCGACACCCCAAGGCAGGACACCAAGCCTTCAGAGCCAGTGGCATTTGCTGGGGTTTCCTTTTCTGCCATGGGCAGCTGAGTGCACAGGGCCAGTGCAGAGCTGGCCCAGGACCCTGCCCACCCACACCACAGGCCGCCACGGGCAGCCCCTCCTCAGCATGGTGCAGGCACAGGGACTGAGCGTTCCTGTGCCATGCTGAGGCTAAGAGGCGTGCGCCACGACTGTCACCAGGGCCCACAGCAACCCGCGGGGCTGTCGTCCTGGAAAGAGCCCATGGCAGCCTGGGGAAATGCTTCCAAGAACCTGCTTGTTCTTGGCCACCGACTGTCCGGATGGCTGTTCAGGGGGACTCTCAGCCCAGCCCACAGCACAGGCAGACAGTAAGGCCCTCTTCCCGCCATGGCAGGTGGACATGCCACCCACCACTCCTGAGCCTGAAGAGTGCCCAGTCACAGCTGCAGCCCCGTGGAGGCCAGACCCCAGCCCCTGAGCAGAGCAGAGACCTCGGGTCCCAGCTGAAGGCTCCCCGAGTCCCCCAACACCAATGGCCTCCATGGAGGATGGGTGGCCCCAGCAGACAGCACCCTTCCGAGGTCCTGGGAGACCAGGTGCCTGGCACGGATGACAAGGGGAACTGGGTCTGAGGCTTGGGGACTCCCTGTGGGTGTCATCTCGCTGGTCTGGGGAGAAGCTGCCAGGTGCCCAACCCCAGCCCAGCATTCCAGACTTGAAGCTGGTCTTTTGTGTGAAGAGATTAGAGGCCAAAACAACGTGGGCAGTGTTGGACACCAGCTCTGTGCACTACCCCACAGCCCTGTATTCAGACCAGCAGCAGTATTCATCAGTGGTCTCCCCAGACCCCCAGTCCCAGGGCCCCGGAACACCCACCCCCTCCTGGCTCTTGCCCTCTCCAGCACCCCTGGTTCCCAGGGGCCCCCGTGGCTGGCCGTCTCTTGGTCTGAGGCTGCTCTTCTCCCTTTCTTCTGCCTGTGAAGCTGAGTTCCCCTCATCATGGCAACAGTCCCTACAGGCACGTGCCCTGGGCCAGGGTAGAGGGATGGGGCGGGGGGCACCCAACGGGTCCTGTGCCACATTATCAGGTATGGATGCTCCCTCGGACCCCACAGTCTGTGTGGAGCACCAGGACACTGTCTGCTGGTCAGTGGGTCACTGTCGGACAAGAACGACTCTGACCAAGTGGTGGGCTGGCCTGCTGCAGGAACACACAGGAAGTTGGACCCACGCAGAAGCAGCCATCTCAGTGCCATCCTCAAGGGACCTCAATCCCTCGTGACTGGGCACCCTGTCCACGCAGCCCACACCTCATGATATCACTGCCCAGAACTGGACAGAGAAGCACAGACTGGCGGGGCCACAGGTCCCAGGCTGCAGAGTGCCAGCCCCGGCCAGCTCTGGCTCCTGAAGGTGCGCCCTTGCCAGGCCAAGTCCTCTCACTTCTCATGAGAACTGGAGAATGCATTCCTGGTCACCATAACGAATCCTTGGGTTTTACTGAAGAAAAACCTTGGTGGCCCTCCACATCCTAGCCTGATATGCCCTCGGGCTTGTGCAGGAGAGCCAATGCGCCAGGCTGTCCCATCACATGGTACTCGTGGCACACAGCACTGCATCAGACGAGTGGTTCCCATTTTGTCCCCAACAGGTTCCAAGGGCTTCCTCGGACACACGTGGGTAAGGACCATACCCTCCTCTGGTCAGTTTCAAACTGTAGCTTTGAAACACACCCTCCCTTCCCACCTGTGTCCCTAGCAAGGAAAGGGCAGTAAAAACCAACCCAGGAAACTTTAAAACTGGGCACGGAACCTGTGCGCCCCGCACGCAGAGCGGGCTGGGACTCTGCACAAAGTGGTGCGTTTCCTCAGTCTCTGGACGCCCGCCGTGAGCTGTGGGCAGGTCCTGCCTGTGTCGCATGGTCTCTCAGTGCCAGTAACTTTACTAACCACGGTTCACAGGGGCAGACACATCTGTAGGTGAAACTGCACAGCATGCAACCCCAGACACGGGGACACGTTCTGTCAGGAGGTGACTCCCAGGAGACAAGGACAGGTTCTCAGGTGACATTCTGTCGGGAGGTAACATCCAGGAGACAGGGATGAATTATAAGGAGACACTGGTGACAAGTCAGGTTCTGTCAGGTGACACCCAAGAGAGGGGCAGGTTGTCGAGGTGGACAGAGCTGACGGAGTGTCACTCTCAGGGAAGGAGGCGTAGGAGCGTGGTGGGGAACGCTGATCCTAGCAGAGGCGTCTTTACTTCTGTTTACTGCTCTAGGGTAAGCACCTAGTAAGTGCTCTGTAAGGGTCGTAGTGGTTAGCTCTACCAAAATCAAAGTTCAAGTGATGTTTAAAAATATTATAGCAAAAGAAATATATTTATACTGGAGTATTTTTACACCTTTGATATCCTTGGTCTTATGTTTGAGGGTAGACGACAATGACAGCAGATGCAGGGACATTTTGAAAAGGCACCTTAGTGGTTCAATCTGCATGATTCCTGCCACCCCCCACCTGTTTGTCACCCCTCCAGGGTCTGAGTGGCTGGCAGCTTGGGGCAGGCACTGGGCAGCCTGGGTGGCTGCAGCTGCCTCCCACGGCCACACGGTGCGCTCAGTACTGGCCACAGCTGCTCTGGCACCGTGGCAGGACTGGAGGGAGTGTGGCTGGAGGGTGCCAGGGCTTGGACACCTATAGCATTTACACCTGTCCCTTTACAGGGAAGCGTGTCTGCCTGTCGGCTACTTCCTCCCAGGGCTCACTCAAGCCCGCTGCTCCTCTGCCCTGCAGCGCCTGCCACATGAGGACAACCTGTTGTCACTGCTCAGTACAATAAGGGTGACAACTCAGCTCTACTGTGAAGTTATCGAGAGGCCAGACGTCCATAAACACTGTACTG
Source organism: Urocitellus parryii (assembly GCF_045843805.1). Taxonomy (NCBI): domain Eukaryota; kingdom Metazoa; phylum Chordata; class Mammalia; order Rodentia; family Sciuridae; genus Urocitellus; species Urocitellus parryii. Next base: position 1,673,129 of record NC_135531.1, on the reverse strand, counting down.
CTACCCTCCCTCCACTGGCTGACCACTGAGGAGTCGGTGAGCTCTGTGTTTCAGGGCATGACCTGTCCCTGGGACGGGATGGAGTCGGGCGGGACAGGCCTTCTTATGTTAACCATCCCTCTTCCTTTAGACCTCTTAACAACTAAACCAAGCCAAACGACAAAGGAAACTTGCACAACCTAAAAGAAACTTGAAAGGGATAATATACTACTAGTTTGTACTAAGTTTTTTCAAGAAATGGAAACAAATTTATGTATATATATGCAATATATTTTTACACGATTTTATTAACGTTAAGGAGAACCGAGCGTATCACTTTATCAGTGTGATGGGTAATGTTGGTGTCTGGGTGTTCCGACTCAGAAAGGCTCTTCTGCTGATGTCTAAATCACACTCACCAGGAAGGTCTCTGGGGTCCCGAGGCCCTGCTGTCCCTCCCACAGAGCGTAAGGCACCATGTCACCTGTTGGACTTGCTTTTGTGGCCCGGCCTGTAAATTTTTAGTGAAACAGCTCCTGTCTGTCTGCACATTTCTCCTGTGTGTGTGCTGTCTGTCGTAGCATCCTGTGTCATTGGTAAAGTGATGAATAAAGGTGTTACAACATGGGTCTCCTGCCTTCCTCAGAGTGCACACTGCCTGTGCTAGCGCCACCTCCTGGCAAAGTGGGCCTGACATTCTAACCCTAACATCCACCCCAGGGAACACCCCAGAGAGACTGCAGAGGGGCAGGAGGATCCTCTGCGCTGCATGCACAGCACACAGGCCCTGGGTTACCGTTACCCAAGGGAGCCTTTTGCTTCCTGGCTGGGGCTGAGCACGCAAGGGCAGGTGAACAGCCAGCCGTCTATCACCACCAACCACCCAGCTACCTCCAAACTGGGCACGACATCATCAGCAGGATGCCACAAAACCCAAACCGACCTGGAACACTAGCCCAACAAAACAGCTTCCAAAGAGGATAAAGGCATTTTTAGTTAACAAAAGAGGTTTTGCCACCATTAGACACAAAGGAAATTCTAAAGCACAAAGAGTCACCCAAGCAATATCTGGGATGTGAAGAGAGCAGAACAAAGAGAATAAACAGGCCAGTAATTCAAATCTCAGTGACCATACGAAGACTTCCTGTGAAACTAAACATGTCCAGCAAATACTTGGGGAGCCCGGGGTGGGAGGCGGCAGGGTGCTGAGGAGAGGAGCAGGCGCAGCCTAGAGTCCGCACACCTTCCACCAGAGGCGAGGAGGCAGAGGGTAAGGCACAGCCTGCTTGGCAGCTGCTGGGACGTGGCACCGCAGCTGGACCTCTCCTCCCCACACCCCTCACCTTGTGTGGCAAGGTCTTGCTTGAACAAGGGGCTATCCCCACATCTGCCACCGTGACACAACTTCAAAGGCTGAAGCCACTGAAATGCCATCGAAAATATAAATGTTATGCCTGAAAATTAAGAGCATGAGGGCCAATTCCTAGGCCACCAAGGAGCAGCAGAAAGCCTGCACGCCCGACTGGGTGGTAGCTGCCTGCCCCGTTGGAAACCCGCAGCGGCTGACAGGTGCATCGAGTTCTCACCCACACAGGCCCACCTGGGGTCAGTGAGGGGTCTTTTCAACAAGAATGTTCTCCCTGTCCTTGTGATGTGGCTTCCAAGGTCCCTGAGGACAAGGCAGCTGTCAAACGGCCCACAGCCTCTCTCTGCTCAGCTCTGACAAGACACACCCCAGTTCTCAAAGACTGCTGCTAGTCACGGGGCTGGATTCTCTGTGAAAACACTTCAGTAAAGTGCCTCACTAGTCCAAGTTGTCCCCCCACACCACATTCCAGGCCCAAATGACTTCACTGGCTAGCGCCACCAAGTGTCATGGATGGAATGATTATGATTGTGAACAGACTCTGGAACACAGAGAAGGAACGCACAGCCCGACTCATGATAGTGTACTTATGCAAATCCCAAAGGAACAGATACCTTAGGGTATCCTAAGACCCTGTCACCTCTGGAGCAGGAAGTCATCATTGCTGTCAAAGCCACGGTTACCCAGCACTTACTGTATGTTAGGTACTGTCCTAGAACTTAATCATATCACTCACTGAGGAGATCAGGGCTCAGTAAATCTGTGAAATGCAAAAGGTCAAAAATAGCCAGGCCTCCTGATGGAAGGGAAAGGTGTGGAGGCCGGTGGGCAAGGCGGACGCGGAGGTCTTCAGCACCGGGGTGGAAGTGCCTGGACCCAGCTGAGAATGACAGAAGTGGTCCTTAGCCACCCCAGCCCGCGCAGAAGTCCGCTCTAGGTGAAAGGCACCCCTGGACCCAAGTCCACTCTGCAGACTCCTTTGGGAGGGAGCTGTGGGCACCTCATGATGGGGCCCAGGAACAGCACAGGGACTTCTCACTGACTCCACTCCAGCCCCCAAGGTGCCGGCCACCTCCTCCCCCCACAGGCAGGCACTCCGCAGCCCACAGGCTCAGGAACACACCCCCTGCAGCACCGCAGCAAGGCCCCTGGTCTCAGGGTCAGGCCATTCGCCTGAGCCGCTGGCAGGACTGGGGAAAATGCTCCAGACTTATCATGGTGCACCCTGCAAAGGCGGAGGTGAAGAGGGGCGCAGGGCTCCACGCACTCTCTGTGCCACCCTTGGAAACCTCCACGTGCTCGGCTCCGCAGAAGTCCCTAGGCCCTGTTTCTTCAGGTTTCTGTGGGAGCTTCGCTAGGCGGGCATGACTGACTATATGGCTGAGGGTCCTCCTCCCTCCCTGGGGCTGTGGGGGAGGCTGAAACCCTCAGACCTATTCTGCTCTTTCCTGCCCATTCTGAAGCTACCGAGGGGCAGACAGCAGTCAACACATCAGCACCCAAAAGACCCTTGAGAGATCTAAGGGCTTTAGAAGCTGGATGTCAGGAAGCTGGGCAGAGACTGGATATGTATTTCACAATATCACAATGACTATGAAAAATGGTTTTTTACAATTAGATCCAAAATGCTGATAATTGGGCTGATAATGGGACCATATCAAAGTCTGAAATTCCTCTTAAGAAGTGCTATTAAAAAATGAAAAGCAGCAGCCAATTATGAGTACAACCCGCAAAGCACCAAGCTCAGGATACAGGCTAAGCGTTCCTCAACCACAGTGCCTGGACCACAGTATTTCAGACTTGGGAATATTTGCCTAGATGTTACTGGCTGAGTATCCCTAATCCAAAAATTCAACTTTTTTTCATGCAGTGCTGGGGATGAACCCAGGGCCTCACACATGCCAGGTGTACACTAATCACGGAGGCACATCTGGACCCTGATATACTGAAAAGTTTTCAGATTTTGGAGCACTCTGGATTTTCCAATCAGAGAAGCTCAGCCTATAAGTAAGTCTTGCAAATAAACAGGAAACAGACTATCCAACAGAAAACAGGGAAAGGACTTGAACAGTCACTGCAGAAAAAGAAATCCAGATGACCCGTATACCCAGAAAAAGGCCAATCAAACCCCGGGAAGTGCACTGCACGCCTTCTAGAGATGGTCTTACGGGCTGCTGGTGGTTCACTTCGTGAACAGTTTGCATTACCTGGTGAGCTGTCCTGGGCATGGTCAAGGAGTTAAGGGAACAGGAACACAGTGGGAAACAAAACCTTAAGGACAAATGGCATCTAAAAGCTAAAATACACACAATCGTGATGATAAAAACGAACTGCCCAGGCCTAAGCTGGATTAAGCATGAAGAAGAAGAGCTCAGCACCTGCAGCCGACCAGCAGAACAGCCCTAAGGGAAGCACTGAGGCAGAGGATGGAAAAGACAAAGGTGCTCGAGGACGTGGCAGCCTCATGGTCTAACGTGAGCGTGCTAGAGACTAGGGCAGGGGCAGGAAAGGTGGAGTTCCCCAAGAACCCCAACAAGAGGAACATGCTGGCATGGTGGTCCTTCTCTACAGGCTTAAAATGGACTAGTGCTAACATCCTCTGAGACTTCCAGGACCCCACCCCATGCAAAAACTAGTCTGGCATGACATTTTCCAGCAAGTCCAGACACTGATGCTGATGGACCCAGGCATGACAGGTGTCAGGAAGGGCCCCGAGGCTCACGCCCACCTCTGCCCACTCACACCACGCCACACCCAGCCAACCCAGAGCACCTTCGTCTGCCTGCTCTTTCTTGCTAAAGCAAACATAGTTTTTAAAAAGTCACTTTGTTTTACCAAGCAAGGATTACATATGAAGTAAGCCTCCAAACTAAAAACCTATTTTTATGTCCTGATATGAAATAATTTTCAGAAATACAAGCAAAATTCAGGTCTTGAGTAGATGTTTTTACTATGACATGTTAGTATCATAAAACAATATTTTTAAGTATTTCTCACAACTTACAAGTATTACTCTTATTAAGTCTTAGAATTTATTATTTCCCACTCCCTCTCCATGGTATGTAGTCTGTTTTCACCAAAGAATTCCATGAGAAACTCATTTGTAATTTATAAAGAGCCACTTAAAACTTAACTTTTCAGAACAATATTGAGTTCAATGAGGAAGGCTTGTCACACAAAAGGCTACCATTTTAATTATTATACATAGATATCTCTTATGTTAGGAAGAAAAACTGCATTCACTTCATCTTAGGATATTTGATGCAAACATGGTTTTTGTCTCCTAACATGCAAAGGCCTAGGATTCATCCTATCATTTTAGGACGTTTTAGAAAGCTGAACTATAAACCCTGAATACCTTTCAAAAATCATAAGGTAATTACAGACAGAAGAGACAGATCTCACCAGCAAATGAAGGTAGAGAAAGACAAAGGTGCAAACCATGAGGCTGTGACAGACAGTGAAAGGAATCACGGCTCTGGGCAGCATCAGCAGGACTGGCGGCCACCAAGACTGGCACTGTGGGGCGGGAACAGGGCCGCGGTCTTCTTGAGCTCCTGGAAGCTCCAGTGCATCTGTTCCACCTCAGCCCTGTGCTGTGCCCGCACGCGGCCCAACTCTTGCAGCAGGTGCTCGTTGGTGCTGACCAGGGAGCTGCAGGACAACAGGGAGAGGCCTGCTAAGCTCCTCAAACGCAGGGCCTCTGCCACCCTCCCAGCAGCACTGTCCTTCCCGCCACTGCCTGGCCCACAGCCCATCCCTTGGCCTTTTCTGAGTCAGGTTCTCTCTCTTCCCAGCAGTACCCAGGTCCACCACCTGATCATGGCCTGGTCATCTCCCACTTCCTACTGGCCACTGTCCATCTGTTCTACCCTTCCTGATCAGAATGAGCTGTGCCCACTTCACCCCTGGCTCAGCCAACGGGCAGATGAATGGCTCCTTCGACATGTGCCAGGTGTGGGTCTTTGACAAGATCATGAAGCCCTTTATGGCCAGCAGAATAACGTCCTAACTCTACCAAGGACCCAGACTGCCACTCCTCCAACCCCACTCAGCGTGTTGATTCTGACAGGCGACGGGGTGATGGAACCCCGTTATCACACTTCCCGGGAGAGGGCTCAGGAAGTGCTGCACACTTCACCCGCTCTTCACCTCCAAGCTGCTGTGGTGACGTCTGCCATTCACCACAAAGAGGGTACCCCACTGACCAATCCACTGAGTAGGCCCTGGACAGCCAGCATGAGCCCGAGGCAAAGCCCATCCCTCTGCATTTAGATGCTCTGCACCTGCCCTGCCCACAACTGAGCTGTGGACCATGAGGCATGGACCCTGAGCTGTGGACCTCGAGACATGGACCCTGAGCTGTGGACCTCGAGACATGGACCCTGAGCTCTGGACCCTGAGGCATGGACTCTGAACTATGGTCTCTGAGGCATGGACCCTGAGCTGTGGACCTCGAGACATGGACCCCCCTCAGCTCCCCCCAGGACTCCTGGGCAGGCCCCTGGGCTCCCCCCTCAGCTCCCTCCAGGGCTCCTGGGCAGGCCCCCGGGCTCCCCCCTCAGCTCCCCCCAGGGCTCCTGGGCAGGCCCCCGGGCTCCCCCCTCAGCTCCCCCCAGGGCTCCTGGGCAGGCCCCCGGGCTCCCCCCTCAGCTCCCCCCAGGGCTCCTGGGCAGGCCCCCGGGCTCCCCCCTCAGCTCCCCCCAGGGCTCCTGGGCAGGCCCCCGGGCTCCCCCCTCAGCTCCCCCCAGGGCTCCTGGGCAGGCCCCGGGCTCCCCCCTCAGCTCCCCCCAGGACTCCTGGGCAGGCCCCTGGGCTCCCCCCTCAGCTCCCCCCAGGGCTCCTGGGCAGGCCCCTGGGCTTCCTCCCTTAGCTCCCCCCAGGACTCCTGGGCAGGCACCTGGGCTCCCCCCTCAGCTCCCCCCAGGGCTCCTGGGCAGGCCCCTGGGCAGGCCCCTGGGCTCCCCCCTCAGCTCCCCCCAGGGCTCCTGGGCAGGCCCCCGGGCTCCCCCCTCAGCTCCCCCCAGGGCTCCTGGGCAGGCCCCTGGGCTTCCTCCCTCAGCTCCCCCCAGGGCTCCTGGGCAGGCCCCTGGGCTCCCCCCTCAGCTCCCCCCAGGGCTCCTGCGCAGGCACCTGGGCTTCCTCCCTTAGCTCCCCCCAGGACTCCTGGGCAGGCACCTGGGCTCCCCCCTCAGCTCCCCCCAGGGCTCCTGGGCAGGCCCCCGGGCTCCCCCCTCAGCTCCCCCCAGGGCTCCTGGGCAGGCCCCTGGGCTTCCTCCCTCAGCTCCCCCCAGGGCTCCTGGGCAGGCCCCTGGGCTCCCCCCTCAGCTCCCCCCAGGGCTCCTGCGCAGGCACCTGGGCTTCCTCCCTTAGCTCCCCCAAAGGACTCCTGGGCAGGCACCTGGGCTCCCCCCTCAGCTCCCCCCAGGACTCCTGGGCAGGCCCCTGGGCTCCCCCCTCAGCTCCCCCCAGGGCTCCTGCGCAGGCACCTGGGCTTCCTCCCTTAGCTCCCCCCAGGGCTCCTGGGCATGCACCTGTGGCTCTCCTGCAGCATCTGGGTGAGCTCCTGGATCTTGTCATAGTGCTCCAAGTGCTGCTTCAGCTCCACCACCTCACCAGAAAGCCGCTTCATACTCGCCTGGAGTCCTGACCAGGAAGGGGCAGCAGTATTTAGTGAGATGCACTCACACCCGGAACACCAGTGCACACTGGCTCTAGGCCTCCAGGCAGTGGGCAGACATTGAGGCTCTGCCTCTCGCTCCCCTCCGTGGGTTTGCAGCTGGGGGTCAGCCCTGCACACACCCCTGAAGAGCCACGTCCTCCCGTAGAGGACGTGCAGTGTCCCTTTCGCTGGATCAGCCTGCTGGTGGACGTCCCTCCCACAGGAAGGAAGCTGTGCCCTGAGGGGAGTCTGTGGCTGGGGAAGGGGCATTGGAAAGCTGGCGAGGACCACGGGCCACGGCTCTAATTCCACAGCCATCAGTGACAGAGATGAGTGCAGCTTCCACCCACACAGCTCTGTCTCTGTCTCCAACTCAAGAGGGAAACAAAGACAGGGTTTTTTGACTCCACAGGTCCAAACTCAGGGAACAGGCAGATGCACACACTACCACTAAGCACAACCAGAGACCCAGAGAGGAAGTAATGGCGGAGGTCGGCGAGGATGCTGGCAGCACTTTCTTCTCACCAGCAAGTCCAAGGCAACAGGGACGTGTCCATAAGGTGCCAGATCTTATACGCCACCCAGAATCCGTGCACTCATATTTCTACTCAAGGGCCTGAGTACAGGACAGGGGTAGCATGGTTTCAGGATCCCCCAGACACCAAAGTCACTAGAGAAAACACCTGAACCCAGTGAACAAGAAACGAAGGTGTCTTTAAAATCTCAAATGCCAGAAATTGGGGCAAGCCCCGTGTAGGAGCTGGGGGCTTGTCTGTCAGGGAAGCAGAGGTCAGCAGTCGGGCATCTGACTGACTGAGGTGGGAGTGTCCACAAGTGTCCCTGCTGTCCTGGGCCAATGAGGGAACCATGGCAGATGCAGGGGAGGCACCACCTTCCTAATGAGGGAGAGACCAGGGGTCCCAGGCAGTATGGAGGGCCGATCAGCGTGGTCCCTTCTAGAAGAACTCGCTGCTCCAAGGCAAGTGTGAGCAGGAACACCAGAGAGAAGGCTGAGGAGCAAACAGGCCTGAAAATCCTCCAAGGAGGCTGCCATACATTTATCCACGAAGTCAGAAAAGCTGCCCTGGCCCTGCCTCCAGGGATCCAGGAGAACAAATTTCATGTGAAACCAACAACAGAAAAGTACTGCCGTCAAGTCCCATGGCCAGTGCAAGAGTGTCCCCACAGACACCAACAGTCAGACCACAGGGCAGGTCAAACCACCAGGCACCATTTCAAGACCAGCACAAAAGGAGAAATGTAAGAAATCACAGACAACCCAAGTCAGAGCCAGGAAAGGTCAGGAAATTCAGAACAGAATCAGCAAGAGCAGAGTCACACGGAAATGAAGGCCAAACCCAAAGAAACCAAGTGCAAGCCAACCAGGCCAACGCTTAGAAACAGAAGTAAAAGGAGGAAAAATTTACATCTGCAAAAGGAAAAAAAAAGAAAGGACTCTGATCATTCAAGGTAAAACCCCAACCCAAATAAAGGAACAAAAGGTCCGAGCGGACACCTCGCCCAAAAAGTTAAGCCGAGGGACATCCTCTGCGCTGCCTCGGGCTGCACAGGTCACAGCTGAGGGCCGGGTAGGAAGGTGCCAGCCAGGAATGGCCACCTCCTACCTCCAAGGAGAATTCTCCTGAGAAGAGGAAAGTCCATGGGATGCAAACCCCCGACAGGTTACCATAGAAACAGACACCACCACCAGCACTTCTTCCTACAACCCAGATGTCTGAACTTGAAATAGCTGATGTACTTTTCCTAAAGGGCAACGCAGAATCACAGAAAGAGGAGAGAGGGAGGGAAAACTACCTGGACCTGGAGAAAACACTGATCTGCTCTGAAGGCAGCAATGCAACCAGAGCCCAAGACACCCCAGGGGAGGGCCGACAAATTCCTCATCAGAGAAGGTTGAGAATAAGTCAAGAAAACCACGAGCAGCTTTCTGCTCTGGCTTTGTTATTGTCTCTGACATCGCTCAGCCTCGCGGTAGTGCATAGATTTGTTTGCATGCTGTGTTTGGATTTAGGGAGTCAAACGCCCTATCAGATGCCCACCACGGACCTCTGCTTCCCCCACAGTCGAGCCCCCAGGTGCTGTGTGGGGTTTGCCCCCCACTGCTACCATGCGCTCCAAGGAACACAGTCAAGGCCACCCACACCATGGCCACTGGGGCAGGGGCTCCCACTCCAGTCAGAGAGAGCACTTTCTGCTTCCAAATTCTGGCAGAAATGACTCAGAATGAAGTCTACTCATGCACATTTAGAGAACCAAATCAAAAAGTAGTGTCAGCAAAAGACCTGCAAACTCACCAGAGATCTGCAAATTCAGTGCAGCTGAAGCATCTGCACTCTTTACTTCTTTTTTCATGCTGGATAAGAGAGATTTCAAGCTACTATTCTCCTCCAAAGACTTGTCCAAATGTTGTCTCAAGGTATCCTAAGGGAGCAGAAGAGACAGGTAAGTCAAACTCCTCACATAACGCCCAGGGTGTTGTCTCACCTGGGGGCCCTGCAAGAACAGCAATCTGCACAGCGACACCAGGGGCTGACTGTGTGGTTTTGCTATTTTCTTTTTTTCTCAAGGGGCTGGGGCTGTAGCTCAGTGGCAGAGTGCTTACCTTGCATGTGTGAGGCACTGGGTTCAATCTTTTTTTCTCGAAAAGAGAAGCTTTGTGTGGGATTTCTCATGTAAGCTCTCATAAAATAGACATTATTTGCCAGGTTGTTCCACATCTTTGTCCCAGCAATTCTGTGGTTTCCACCATTTTACAAAGGGGCGACTGAGGCAGTGGACAGGTCAGGCAGCTGCTGCCATGGCCCCACGGCCCCCAGGCAAGCACACTGTAGGTTTGTCTCCCCCTGTGGGCCCTGGGCCCACATTAGCAGGGGACTTCCCTAAGCACTGCCCATGTTGCAAGGACTCCAAAAGCCTGAAGGGGCCTATGGAGGACACCTGTGAGGGAGCCTGGGAGAGGACCTGACTCACCAGGCCTTCAGATGATGGGCAGCTGAGCCAGCTTGGCTCACTGCAGAGGCTGCATGCTAAACCCAGGGGCTCACCAGGGGTGATGCACGCCATAGAGCTCACTCAGAGGGTCAGTGGTTGCCCTGTGGCCTGGCTGGAAGCTCTGCAGCCTGCACCCTCCACCTTGAGACAGGCAAACACCCCAGTACTCTCAAACACAGCGGGACCCACACAGGGTGAGCTCAGCCCTGTCTGTGTGTCGCTCAAGGGCCAAGCTTGTGGCTCTAGCTGCTCTTAGGCGCCACCTGGTGGTGAAGGGTTCCTGACACTCACCCTGGGCCATCTACTTCCTGGCTGGGGTGGCAGGACAGGCCACAGAATCACCCAGTAACTGGTATCTCAGTCATCAGGGACAGAAGACTCCCCTCGGAGCCTGGATTTGACCCCTCATCCCCATATCCCACCAGACCCTCTAAGAAGAGACAGCAGCTGGTAGGCAGAACAGGGACAGCCAGAGAGCCTGCCATTGCCAATTCACCGTTTCCATGGGGTCTGAGCCCCTGAGAGAGAAGCAATCACTAGGAAAGGAAGGACTTTGTGGCCCTGGAGGAGTAGGACGGGAGACAAGGGACTGCAGCTGGGGCTGTGAACAAGCTCCATCTCCCTGTCCCAGGAACAAAGGAAACGGCACAGGGCACCACTTACCATCTCTCTGCGTGTGTTGCTGAGCTCCGACGTCACCTCGTTCAGCGTTGTGGTATATTGCTGCTGGTGCTCAGCCAGGCGGTTTTGCAAGGATTTATTTTCAAGGGCCAGGTAGCTAATTTCTTCATTCCCAAGTTCTGAACTGTCCTGAGCTTCTGCAAACTCTTGAACAGATGACAAAATGTGCCTTGCCTGAGCTGGAGTGAAAAGGGAATTCTATTACAGTGTTCACAGCTACAGCGTGGAGCACAAACAGAACATGCCCAGCACGTGATCCTGTGCCTGGAGAATGGTGAGGCACAGAGGGACGGTAGGCTTCAGGGTCACTTTGCTTGGATTCTCTACATGCAGCCATGTTCATTCTCAACAGCTTGTATTCTAGAAAAAAGGTGACTCGCCAGCAGAGGCTGCATATGCTGGCAGCCACATCTGGAGCAGCGTGGTGAGTGCCGGGGAAGCTCATCCTGCAAAGAGCCTGGCAGCTCCACAGGGGCAGCAGCCTGGGTACCATGGACGCACCCCACTGCCACAAGGAAGAGGTGTGGAGGCATGGGCTCAGGGCACCCTGACACAGGAGGAGCTAAAGGCCATGACAGGACACTGAGAAGAGGGGTCAGAGCCTGCAGTGGAGGCAGCTCAGAGTGCCCAGGATCTGCCAGCTAGCAAGCCTCGCTAACAGGACACTAACAGGATGCCCATGCTGCAAGAGAAGGCAGCTGTCTGGGCTGCAGGCACCAGGCTGCATCGTGGGAGCCCCTGAACGCTCCTGCACTGACTGGTCACCAGTTCACAGACACAAACAGACCCAAACCCTCTCTAATAGGGGCTTCCTGCTGGGCCCCAGGTCATTTCTGCCAGATGCTCTGCAAATCTGGCCTGTGCCCAAGCAAGCACACAAGAGGATCTGGAGAAGGCAGAAGCCCTTTTCTCAGCCTCCAAACCCCTGCTTGAAGACAGGGAAATTGGAGCACAGCCACAGTAAGGGACTGCCTTCCACTCACAGGAGGAGGTCCACTCTCTGGTACAGGGGCCACCTGGCAGACTCTCCAGAGCTCCATAGGGTGTGGATGCGGAGGATCCAAGTGGCGGGTCAGCAGCACCTGCCAGGAGCTGCTGCCTGGACTGAAGGCCAGCACCCACCTAGACTCACCAAGGAAGCCCTGGTTGCTGTGCAGGGACTTGCAGCCACTCCAGTGCCTGTCCACCAGGTCCAGGAGCGCTTCCAGGAGCGCCCACTCCAGCACAGCCCTTTTCCCAGGGGGAGCTACTGAGTGTGGTCTGGGAGACGGCTGTGAAGGAGACAAGATCATGAAACTGGCTGTTCAGCCATGGCCGGCAGGTCACAGCAAGAACCAGGTCTAAGGAGAGAAGATGGCGGGTTACAGCAAGGTGGCACTACCCAGCAGCTCCTTGGCACCAGACTTAAAAAGCAGGAAGACATCTCCTCAGTGCGGTGGGTAATGAAGGGAACCCACTGAAACAGTACTGGACAGTAAGAGAAACTAGACACAGAAAGTCTGAAACTTCAAACACATTTAGGGATGTGCCAGCTCGGCTGGCAGCAGTGGCCGCTGAGAGGATGGGGGAACACAAGCAGAGAGAGAGGAAACCTTGGCAGATAAAACACTGACCTGTGGAGCTCTGTGGGCTAGCAGGAGGCTGACCTTAACAGACCCAGAGTCAGTGGGGGGTGGGATGTGCTTAAGGGACAACCAACCTAAATCCCTGGCCACGGGCAGATGGCTCTGTGGGAGGTGGTCACCAGCATGGGGTCACACAGTGAGAAGAGACAGGAAGCTGCCAGCGGACCCAGCAGGTGCCTACTATGACCCCCAGAGTGTGTCTGAACCAAAGTGGCTGGAATGGAGGCCAGGAAAACGGTGGCTGGAGCATGCAGGCTCCGGATGAAAGGAGAGGCCTCCCTTTGTCACAGTTGAGCACCACACTCGGGGCACTCAGGGCGATGCCTTTGATCCACATGCACAGCAGTGAGGTGAGACCATGGGGTTAGTACCCACGCCCTAAAAGTGGACTGATTTAACCTGAGGCTCCAGAGATCCGACCTCCGGCAGAGACAGAGGCTGGGATCACACCTCAGACACCCACCGACAGAGTTCCAAGCTCAAGACTAAACCCCAACTCTGGGAGCTTCCAATGTAGAACTCTTTTTTTTTCTCCCTTGCTATGGTTTGGATGCGAGGGTCCCCCAACAGCTCACATGTGAGGCAATGCAGGAAGGTTCAGAGGAGAAGTGACCCAGTCAGTGACGTGATCCCCTGATGGGATTAACTGGTGGCAGCTGGAGGCAGGTGGGGCGTAGTGGGAGGTGGAGGGCCCCTGGGGGCGAGCGAGGCTTTGGTGGGGTATATATTTGCATCTGGTGAGTGGAGTCTCTCTTGCAGCTTCTTAATGGTTAAGTGAGCCGCTTCCCTCTGCCACACTCTTCTGCCATAAGGTCGGCCTCACCTTGAGCCCTGAGGAATGCAGTCTGTGTGTGTGGACTGAGACCTCTGAATCCGTGAGCCCCCAGATAAATTTCTCCTCCTCTAAAATTGTTCTGATCAGGTCCTTTAGTCATAGCAAGGAAAAAGCTGACTAAAACAGACATTTTCTCCCCATTTTTTTACTTTAAAAAATTTTAACTTTAAAATTTTTCCAAATATCACTTCATCATATTTTGTAACTTTTTACTCTTTTCCATTCCACACACAGTATGTGTGTGTATTCTCACTGCATGGATGTGTATACAAGTGCGTGTGCCCGCACACACACACCCACACACCCACACAAGCACACTTTTGCTTTCGTCTCATACCCTCATACACCCGACGCTGGTCTGTCTGCACCTTGGTTTGCGCCTCGAATAGCCGCTTCTTCACTCCCGTCCCCACTCAGAGTCAGTTCCATGTTTCATCTTCTTGTGACATTAAGGCTCTTCCTGGCTCCCTCTTCTTCTAACAGGGGCAGGAAGGTGACCGGGCCACTTCACAGAACAGAGACCCCGCTGCCAAGCAATACCCACATCTCAGCCAAGCCGCAGTAGTAACCCTCACGGCACACGTGTTTCAACACCCAGGACAGGAGACCACCAGGACCAGGCAGGAACGACACTGCTCACATATCAGAAACAGAAGTGCCACAGCAAGCAGTCTGCATGCAAAAGTCACGGTATAAAAAGAGGAAAGGGGGGCTGGGGTAGAGCGCTCATCTAGCAGCGTGGGGCGCTGGGTTCCATCCTCAGCTCCACATGAAATAAAATAAAGGTTCTGTGTCCAACTACAACTAAAAACCAAAATATTGAAAAAATAAAAAAGAGGAGGGGGTCCATCTGAATGGGTGTGCACGTCCAAGGCCTCCCAAACATGGGGAACAGGCAAACAACCCTCCCAGCACTCATGATTCCCAACAAAGATCCCACAGATATGAAAGAGGATGGAATTCCATAGAAAAATCATAAAAACTGATTATCAAAATATTAAAGAGCAGATCAGAACAGACCCCCGAGATTAAGAAATGCAGTGACGTGGGACACTGTCCCAGGAAAGCTGCAGGAATGGAGCAGAGACAGGAAGCCACCTGGGCTGCACCCACATGGCCTCAGGGCAGAGCCACACAGCCCTGTGGAGAGAACCAGACACTGGACGTGGAGCTACAGGACTCGTTTGCCCAGCTGTATTTCGGTCTGGCTTTGGTCCCATCCCTTCTTCCTATGCCCCTATTTTTCTGAGTGCAAGTCTTTACTCTGTCCCATTACATACTGGATACTTGTAAATGGCTTTTAATTTTGCAGGAGCTCACAATGCAATATTGCCTTGAGCCTCAGAGTAGACCTTGGACTTGAACTTTGAGCCATCTCGGAACTGTTGAGACTATGGGGACCCTTGGGAATGGACTAAGTGTATTGTGCATCGTCAGATGAGTTTGAGCATTTGGGGGTCAGGGAGGAATGTTATGGTTTGAATGTGAGATGTCCCCCAGAAGATCACGTGTAAGACAATGCAAAAATGTTTGGAGGAGAAATGATTGGGTTATGAAATGTCACCCAATCAGTTAATTAATCACCCATGGGATTCAATGGATGGCATCTGAAGGCAGGCGGGGTATGGCTGGAGAAGGTGGGGCATTGGGGGTGTGGCTTTGGGTAAATATTTTGTACCTGGAGAGTAGAAACTCTCTGCTTCCTGATCATCATGTGAGCTGCCACACTCTTCTGCCATGACGTTCTGCCTCACCTCGAGTCCTGAGGAACCCAGCTGGCTGGCTGTGGACTAAGACCTCTGAAACCATGACCCCTCAAATAAGCTTCTCCTCCTCTACAGTTGTTCTGGTTGGATCTTTTCGTTGCAGCACCCAAAAAGCTGACCAAAACACCTCTAACATGTGGCTGCGTTTCCACCCGACCACACTGGGCACCGTGGGAACAGTGCAGAGCATGGGAGCCAGTGCCAAGGAAAAGAAGGCCTAGGGCTGCCTTCACTGGGAGGCAGGGCCCTGCACGCACGCCAGATCCCGACCACCAGGGCCCCCCACCACCAGGCACAGCGTGGCTGCACACCCTCGTGCCCCAGCTCACCACTCCAGCGTCGCCTGTGCCGCGAGGTGCCTGCTCTTCTGCCTCCGAGGCCTCAGAATGGGGAAAGGCACTCTGGCTCCTGCCCTCAGAGCTGTCCTGTCCGCTGGGACCCTCCTCCAGGCTGCAGGGCCCACTGGCCCTCTCCAGGCAGCTCAGACACTCCCAGTCGAAAGGCGCTTGGAACCTCCCACCAGGCACCCTCCTCTTCCTGAACTTGTCAGCAACAGGCAAAGAATCTAATGTTTTCTGTGAGGACAGAGCCGACTTCTGAGAAGAGGAGACAGAGCCCTCGATATCCGTGGAGGCTGCAACAGAGAGGGAGAGCTCACTGCACCAGATTCTCGGGGGCCTAGTGGCCAATATCTTGATTTCTAGAAGGTGTGTGTGTGTGCACATAGATGTGCACACACCACAGGCACACACACAGGACTCGGGGGAGCTGGGGGGCACAATGGAGCAAACATGGTCAAACAGGACCTCGGGCACCTGGGCCAGCAGAAGGAAACCTCAGCATGTTGGGCATTTCCATGAGTGCTCAGCTGCAGGGATTCCATGCACACTTCCAGGGGCTCCAGCAGACAGGTGGCATGTAGGCCTTCTCCAAGAGAGGCATTCAACAGCTGACGGAAAGGTGGGGACTGTGCACTCTGCTGACCAAGGTGCCATGAGGGTGCAGGACACAGGGCACCTCATGCAGGAAAGGGCCATGAGAGCAGGAGGCGTGGGCAGAAGCACGACCCTGGCCTTAACCACGGCCCTAGAACTGGAACCACAGCCATGCCCCGCAGCAGCAAACAGTCCATCTGGCCAGGTCACTGCTGACTGTCCTGGCTCTGGAGGCCCCCTGAACTCAGCCTGAATGCGCCTCCAGAGTGCCAAATGCATTCATGCCAGAGGTTTTCAGACACTTATGCCACACAGATGCACGTGACACTCTCAGTCAAATGTGCTCAACTTTAATATTAAAACCACAGCTGCTGTCAACCTATCCTACACATTTAGAAGAAATGTGGGCATGTGGGAGAAGCAAGGAGGGAATGAGTGTGTTTGTGCGTGAGTGAAGAAGTACCTAAGTGTGTGCACACCAGAATCCTGAACCAGCAAGGATTATAAATTTCAACGTACTCAATTCTTTCCTAAAGTATCTCAGAAGGCTCTGCAGGTAAGCAAACACATAAAGGTCACAGGAGAAGCTTCATGGCAGCAGCAGACATGGAGGAAATCGTAAAAACAGGCGTGGGGTTACCTGGGTGCGGGGTGAAGTGGGCGTGCAGCCCGTGTGTGCGGCAGGCCTCGGGGTCTCCGTGCGGTGGGGGGAACTCCCCACAGTGCTGGTCCTGAGGAGGCTGCTCTGGACAGCAGCCTCTGGAGCTGCCTTTCTTTTTCTCGTGGCCTCTCCTTGCAGAGTCCCCACACTGGTGCTGGATGGACGGAGGGTTCAACAGACATCTGGATTCTATTTTATTAAGAACACTTTAAAAGCTTAATTTCATTCAAAATTACATTTTAAGTCTATGACAGTGTCTGGCATCTGTTAAGCATGCTTCCCTTAAATTGATTAAGTAACAAAAAGATGCCTCAGTACAACGGTACCGAGTGGATTCCACACAGCTCTCCAGGGAGGCGAGGGCAGACCCCAAGACCACAGGAAGCAGCAGTCATGGACCCATGAACCAGAAGGTCGAGTGAGAAGTGGCACAGGCCAGCTGACTTCACCAACGCGCCACGGCAGCTCAAGAGGAGTCTTTTAATTAGTGGCATCAGAACCACTGGAGGTACCAGGGTGGCAGGGGAGTCGACCCACCCACACCCACAGAAACCAGAGCCAACGAGACCCACTCTCCTGTACCTGCCCCGCAGGAGATCTGTGAGGAACAGAAGCTCCAGCATGGGGTGGACAAAAGAGCGTGAGCCACGGAGGACAAAGATGCCCAAGACAACCGGTCTTCCCTGGAGTTGGAACAGCTGCTCTTCAAAGTGCGGCCAGGAAAGTGAAGAGGTGGGGCCAGGAGGGGAGGAGGAAGGGCCTGGGCTCTCACCCCGACCAGGAGGAACAGGCCCTGACACAGGCTGGGCAGAGCTGGCTAGTGTCCCAGAAGAGACACAAAGGCCAGCGCTTCAATCCTGTCTGCTTCAGAAAAATGAAACAAAAACTAGGATAAAGTGCTACCCTCCACAGGAGCGGCCCAGCCGAGGGGGGCAGCGTGAGGTGGCACTTGGGGCTGCTCCTCGGGCAGCAGGCACACTCCCTTTCAACCCAGGCTGACTGGACTCCTCACGCTGTTTGCCTCAGCTCATAAACAAGCCCTAGTGGGAGGCAGAGTCCTCAGGCAAAGCGTGTGAGATTGAGCCCTGAGCACAATGTTCCTGCCGTCCCTGACAGAGCCTCAACGTGGCAGCCTGTGCTCGGGGCCTCTCTAAGCTCAGTGACCACAGCAGCTGTGGACATCAGCTCCACTAGCCACAAGGCACTTGCCTTTCTTATCTACCTTAGTGTGCTCCTTTCTCGTGTGAGGAAAAGTGCAGCTAGACCACACCAGTGCTCCCTTTCAGAGCTCTGCGGTCTCACTGCTGGCTCTCAGAGTGCACAAAGGCGTGCTGAAGATCCTGTCTTAGAGGTCAGTGTTTTGCTGCTGTTTTTGGTGCTGGGAATGGCACCCAGGGCCTGTGCATGCGAGGCAAGTGCTCAGCACCGAGCAGCCCAGCCCTGGTATTCTCAGAGAAGCACGGTTGTGTGGGTCGAAGCCCGTGACTGCTGGGCCTGCCGGGCCTTCTCTGCAGACTGGACAGCCCACCTTGGGTGTGGTGGTGGTCAGCCTCACGTTCCTTCTGGCTGGTGCTCAAGCTCCCAGGGGGGTTGCTTAGGTCCCACTCGCACTCAGCAATGAGGGTCAGGACCGCCTCGTCATCTGCATCCATGACCAAGCACTTCCTGGCTGAGGGGTCAGTGCACCTGGCCCTGGAGTGGTGTGGTCTGCAAGGGAGAGCAGACTGGTCAGCATCGTCAGCCTATGGCCAGCGCAGGCCTGTCTGCACTGCTCCTGGAGCAGTGTGCCCCAGCAGCAAGTGACTGAAGGAGGAGCTCACCCCAGAGGGCCACAGTGAGGTCCTGAACCATCTACCCAAAGGCAAACCCTCTCAAAGAGGTCCTCCACCCCACGCGCTGGTTTAAGGAACACTCTTCATTCTTTCCTCAATTTCTACAATTTTTGCAGCTTCTATAACAACTAAGTGTTGCAGTGTTTAAACAAGTCAATCTATAAGAATTGCAAAGTATTTATATTTGTAGATTAGAATACACTATTCCCAACCATGGTGAATAAGTGCTTCCTTTATCTTCGGTGTATGTCACGACAAAAGAGAAAAGAATCTGAAACACTTCCTATAAATCAGAACATAACAGATGTGTCTAATGATGTCAGCAAGGCGAGGCAGAGAAAAGAATTTCACATTCTGTCCCTTCATAAAAAAAAAAAAAAAGGGAAAATTGGGAACCCTGGAAATGAGGCAAGACTGCAGCAGCCCATGCAGCAGCTGTTGCAGGAAGATGTTGATCTCCAGCAAGAACGGCCAGGGACCTGCCCAGCCCCACCCCTGCACAACTCTCAGCGGCGGCAGCAGCAGCAGCAGCAGCAGTGGAAACACCCAAGGTGCCTTCGAGGTGCCCCAGGGAGCGGGGTGGAGTTGCTGTTCCGACCTGCCCCAAGGATCAGCTCCAAGGCCTGTCCCACCCCACCCCCCAACTCACAGCCAGGCCCGACCTGCTTGGGGTGAGGATACTGAGCACCCAGGCTGAGGTCCTGGCTGCTGCCAACCAAAGCCTCAGAGGGCAGCTGTAGTAGACAAGAGCACAGAGCCTGGGGAAAACGGCTGGGAATCAGATGTCCACAGGGTTTGGAAAGAGGCAGCCATGGTCATGTGTCACTTAACAAGGAGGACACAGGCCGGCAAAGTCACCATATGCCATCATTTCACAGATGTCGAATGTCAAGCGCTCTCATACAACCTGGGACTGCTTGACACTGCTCAGTGGTGGGGACCACTCAGCTAACTTACGGTCACAGGACCACTGCCATGCCCGCAGTCCTGGGCGGCCAAGCCATTCTCAGTGTGCACGTCTGACCTTCTGGGCTCTCTCACCCCAAGAAGGCCCTACGCCTGCGTGCACCCGCTGGGCTTGCATCTCCGCTAAGCAGGAAGCAAGGTTCACCCAGCGGTGCACACTGCCAAGCGGAGGGACAGAGCGTGCCCAGAACACAGCCAGGCAAAGACCAGCTCACTCTCTGGTTCAGGACAGGAAGGGAATCCCTGCCCAATCACTAGCTCATCGATAAGCTAACAGAACAGAGACCTCAAGGGCCATGTACATCAAAGAAGACTGTTCAGAAAAGTCACCAAACAATGACCACTACAACCAGCAAGCACATCAAATCCAGGGAAGCAAAGAGAATCTGATTTCCAGAGTTGTCATGTTACAATGCTCAAAATGTACAGATATAAACAAAAATTAGAAGGGATTCAAAGAAATGAAAAGGTGGAGGCCAAACACAGAAAGCCGAAACCACACCTGAGGAAGTCCAGACCTTAGCCTCAGCAATCCACATAAATCAGTGATTTTCCATCCACTCAGCAAGCAAGAGCAAGGCTTCACATGGGAGAAGGGAATACGAGAACTAGTCTCATGAACCGTGGAAGATGAAGGAGACAGAGCCTCAGCGGGCAAGCTGGCATGGGGGCCCGACGTGGCCTGAGGGAGCTCACTAAGGCGCAGAGTGGGGGACCTGCAGCAGGCATGCGTGCATTAGAGGATGGGGCAGCTGACTGTCCAGCCTCCAGAGCAGAAAGAGAGCAGCAACAGGTCTCACAGGCTTTGGGACACCAAGCAGAGCTGCATCACAGGATGGGCCCGAGGCGGGAGTCCCAGGAGCATCTGCAGGAACAGGGCTGAGACGGCCACACACGGGAGCTCCCAGTTTGTTCTGCCTCCCGCTTCCTGCACACCAGTGTCTTGTACGTGCCGGTGAGCAGAATGAAGGCTGGGCCTTGGTCGCCCCAGGAGGGCTTGTCCTGGGGACCCAAGCAAGCCCAGAGGGTGGGCTGAGAACCAGGCACTGGACTCCAGGGAGGGAGGGGCCAGCGGTTCAGTTGACCATCAGTGATCCATAACATGACCACTCAGTCTGTGACATTAAGACCAAAAGGGGCTCGGCGGGGTGCCAGACAGCCCTAAACGTGGGGCACCCGAGAGTGGTGCCCCAGGAAGCCCCACACCCCTTCCCCACTCCTCGTCCTACACATCTCTTCAGCTGTGCCCTTTGTGGCAGGATGTGAAACAAACCAGAAAGCCCAAGTGCTGCCCACAAGACTGAAGAGAAGAGCAGAGCCAAAGGCTGACACCTGCTCTAAAGCCACAGCAACCAGGACAGCAAGGCACTGGGGAAACAAGAGGCCAGGGACCGTGAGCAGAGCGGAGAGCCCGGACACACCCACACGTGCAGCCGACTCACCTCTGAAAAGACGCCGCACACGTGCAGCCGACTCACCTCTGAAAAGACGCCGAGGAGACTCCATGCAGAAGGAGGGGAACAAACCGTGCTGGACACCCAAACACCCTATCATAACCCAGACACAGACTTACACCTTTCACAAAACTTCACTCAGAACAGACCATGGACCTAATTACAAAATGAAAGCTTTAAATAGCTCCCAGAGGTAGCATGGGAGTCAAATGCAGGGACGGGCTTTCCTGGTGACTTTTTAAATGCAACAATGAAAGTGCGTCTACGAAAGCTGATTCGCTGGGTTTTGTTAACATTAAGAACTTTTGCTCCATGAAGACACTGTTAAAGAGAGGGAAACAACAATCCATAGGTGGAAGAAGATGTTCTGTGGGCCAGGGAGATAGCTCAGTGGTAGACTGCAGAAACAGAAAAGAAAATACCCTAAAACAGGGATCCAGCAAAGCACTACCTCCCCAAATACACAGGAGCTCCTGGGACTCAGCAGTGAGAAAAGGAGCAAGCCAGTCACAAACGGGAAAGACCTGAGCACATCTCCCACCAAAGGAGACACCCCTGGGGCTGGGGATGCGGCTCAAGCGGTAACGTGCTCGCCTGGCATGCGTGGGGCGCTGGGTTCCATCCTCAGCACCACATAAAAATAAAATAAAGATGTTGTGTCCACCGAAAACTGAAAAATAAATGTTAAAAAATTCTCTCTCTCTCTCTCTCTCCGAAGAAGAAGAAGAAGAAGAAGAAGAAGAAGAAGAAGAAGAAGAAGAAGAAGAAGAAGAAAGAAGGAAGAAGACACCCCAGTGGCAAGTAAGCCCAGGAGAAGAAGCTACCTTCCGGAAGCTCCCTACCATTGCCACCAGGAACCCCCTAATCATGAACCTCCTAAGACACACTCCACCCACCGGAATGGCCAGGTACACCACCTAACACCACCACGGCAGTTACGGGGACGTGGAGCAACAGGAACACTCGTCACTGCTGGGGAAGGCGTGGGGCACCTGCCTCAGAACCCCCGTACCACTGCCACACGACTCACCACCCAGCTCCGAGTGTGCATCCAAAGGAACTCAAAACTCACATCCATGTGGAAACGTGCTCACTTAGAGTAGCTTCACTCACACCTGCCAGATATTAGGAGCAGTCAAGTCATCCCTCAGAAGGGGAACAGATAAACCATGGTACATCCACACAGTGACTTATTCAATAATACTAATAAATGAACTATCAGGACACAAAAAGACAGAGAAACCTTAAATACATATTAAGTCAAAGATGACGACCTAAAAAGGCTAAATATCATATAATTCTATACTAACTCATTTTCTGTCACTATACCGAAACATCTAAGGCTGGGTGCTTCATAAGGAAGAGGTTTTCCAGCTCAAAATTTTAGAACACGATGGTCCACACATGAAGCTGGCCCCTGGTGAGGTCCCCCTTGGCTGTGTCACATTGCAGCCGATGTGCACCATGGTGGGAGTGCCAGGGACAGGGAAGGGTCACATGGCAAGACGGGAAGCCAGAGAGCAAGCCAGGGGTCAGGCTCACTAGAGCAGCTCATTCCATAAGAACTGAGGGACCCAAGAAAACCACCTCCAGCCCTCCTGAGGACAGCACCTGATGACCTAATGACCCCACAGGCCCACCTGTTGAAAGTCTCACTGCCTCCCACACACTGCCACAGCAGGGAGCAAGCTTTCAACACACAGAGGATCACAGCACACACGCAGACCACGCCCCCACCACTGCAGACTGCAACTAGGTGATGTGCTGGAGCAGAGAAAACCACAGACAGGGAAAAGAACAGAAGCCGGCGGGCACATGGAGCACGTATGCAATCCCAGCGGCTCAGGAGGCTGAGGCAGGAGGATTGCGAGTTCAAAGCCAGCCGGAGCAACTTAGTGAGGCACTGAGCAACTCAACAAGACCCTGTCTCTAATAAAATGTTAAAAAGGGCTGGGGATGTGGCTCAGTAATTAAGTGCCCCTGGGTTCAATTCCTGGTACCAAAAAACAAAGGATGTGAGAGAACAGAGAGGCCTGGGCAAGAAGGAGAAATGAATGGTAGAACACTGGAGGTGTTCAGGGCAGTAAAATGATTCTGTATGAGGACGAATACACAACAGTAGGCACTGGTCAAAATCTGCAGGATATACCACTCAAAGATAACACATCCATACCAACTCATCAATTATAACTAATGCAAGATGTAGCGTGCAGGAGTATATGGGAACTCTCTGCACACTTCACTCATTTTTTCTAGAAACCTAAAGCTGCTCTAAATACAAGATTATTGCAAAAGACTGAGCATTTGCATGCCTCCCAGGTTCATATGTTGAAACCCTGACTCCAATGTGATGGTGTTGGGAGATGGGGCCTGTAGGAGCTAAGCAGGTCACAGGTGAGGTTCTCATGAATGGTACTGGTGCCTTCACAAAAGGAATCCCCAGCAAACTCCCTCCCACTGCCACCATGTGGAGACACTGTGACAACTGGACAGCAACCCAGGGGATGGTGCCTGGAACTGGACCATACTTGCTCACAGTCCTCAGAGCTCCAGGTGAGATCTGCACAGGCCAAGTCTGCAGCCAGGGCCACAGTGGTTTTAATGGAAGACTCGTTCACTGACAGATTGCCTACAGCAGCTGGAGAAGCTGAGACAGGGATGACATGGTTCCAAGAGCCTAAATCTTCTCTCACAGCTGTTCACAAAAAGAATAAATAAAGGCTGAACCCTGCATTAGATTGCTCATTAGGATGAGGTAAGGCATATAATGCAAGAAAAGAAAAAATAAAGTAAAAGTATCAGACAAAACAAAATGGAGCACAAGAAAGAAGACGAAGTCCAAGCTCTTCATCCAGCAATTTAAACAAGCTCACGGATCCTGCTCTTTAGAAGCAACCCATGAACAAAGCACGACAGTTCTCTAGGTCTCCAGATTCGGCACACACTGTCAGCCTGACTGACCACAAGGATACCGCCTAAGTGAAGGGCAGCAGGCAGCCAGAGCTGGAGGCAGCAGGGGAAGCAGGGCACCAGTGGGTGCAGGACCCAGCGCTGACCATGGCAGAGCTGGGAGCACTGGCCCTAGAGGAGCACAGAGAGAATGCACTGTGGATCGCCTTGTGGGACTGGTGGAGGAGGGGACAGGACTCGAACCTCCTCCAGGCAGGCAGGGGTCCCATCCAGAAGCGGGCGTGGCGGCCTGAGAGGAGAACCTGAGAGCAGCCGCTGCGGAAGGGGAGCAGCTGAGGGCTGCTTTCTTCCCTCCTGCCCTCTGCACTCCCCGACTGCACAGGCCACTCAATGAGCACTTTAAGTATGAAAAATAACAGTAACCTTCAGGAAATGCAGAAAGTGGGAGGGAGACGCTGTCCCAACACCTAATTTGGCCCCTGTTGACGCTGGGCACCTCTTCCCTCCATTCCTGTGCACCTGAGGGCAGCTAAAGTGCATGTGATTGTGATGTGGCTGGACACCCAGCAACCAATCTGAGAGGTGGCCGCAGTGTCCCAACCATGTCTGCCCATACCTTCCGACCTTTAAGGCAGCTGGGAAGCTCTCCTTGGAGTCCAGTGAGTCCTCTGAGGCAAAATGCAGCAGGGAGGCCTTCCGCTCACTGTCTCTGACAGGACGGTCATCTAGGAGAAAGTTGCAGAGACTGCAGAGGACAGCAGAGTGGTGACGGCCAGCGTCCGTGGAGGAGCAGAGGTGCCAGGCCCCATCCTAGAGCACACCTGCACAGGAGGGCTCCTGACCCCTCGCCACGCCTGGCTGCCCAGGGGTGCTGCTGCAGTGCCACGAGGCCAGCCTGCTCTCGCGGTTCACTGCTCAGACGCCACCCTGGGGACAGGCTGCTGCCATGGCAAAGGAGCACATGCACGAGGTGCACATGCTCCCATTCTTAAACGTGGACGCCAGGTGCTGGATGAGACTCTCATCACATGGCGCACTGAGGAGTCTCCATGGAGGAGGATCCTGAACACACTGGGAGCACTTGACTTGTGAGTGTGCCCTTAGAGTCTGTTCCCCAAGGCCCCCCAGGGATGAACCACAGTGACCGAGGAGGAGATGAACGGCCTCACATGTGGGCTGGGGCCTCAGAAGGGTTCCACCAAGAGTTCCTGGCACCTCTACGCAGATACCTGGGGATGAGACGGTCCCACTCACTGGAAACTGCCATATGTCTGTCACAGAGTGGTCAAGCTCTATGCTACCTCCTTAAGAGCATTCACTCTGTGGAACACCTCGAAATTATAGAAACAGTAAGAAATAAGAAATAAGTAACTGTGCAGTGTACTTTTAAGCAGAAAACCAGTTGTGAAGGTCATGCACAAGAGCCGCGTCCGAGGCCTCTGCACGTGGGGCTCCTCTCACTCCCCAAGCCATGCTCAGGAGACAGGCGCCCACTCCTCCTGCTCTCCTAATCCCTCCTCTGGTCCCCAGGTCTGTCTCCACCAAAGCCCAAACACTCGTGGGGTGTGGCTCCTCTTGTAATAACACCCCTTCTCACTGCACCTCTCCCCTCAGAGTCAGTTCCAGATCCCCACTGCAGAAATGCACACCTGGCCCTCTCCATTACACAGCAAACTCAGGTGTCCAAAGCAGATGCGGCTCCCCACTCCCCAGACCACAGCCTCTGCTCACAGCAGCACACTCTGGACCCCACTGCTCCCTCCCCATAGCCCCCAGGGCCACCTCCCAGCTTCTCCTGCACCCTCCCCAGGTCTTTGCTACCCACTACAGCCAGGCCTCCGTTCTCTCCTCAGGCACCTGCTGGGCAGGGCCAGCCCTGGACGAGACTCGACTTCAAGGATGCTCCTGGATTATCTCTGGAAGTATCTTTGCTTCTCTACATAAGCAGTGTGAGACTCAGCATCTAACCCGCTAATGACAAAGGGAAACCCATGATTTAAAATGGAAGATCCCAGAATCACCTGTAGTGACTGGGATGCGGCTTTAAAGGAGCCAAGCCGGACATGTGTAAGTCACTTGCTCATCTTCCCACATGTTCAAATTAAACATGGCGGTGAGCTAGAGGAGAGCCGGGAGAGGGAAAGGGGGGAGGGGCAGTGACGGAAGATCCTCTAACCTGGCGCTCACCCAGAGGTACCAGTCTTCCGCCACCTTCCATAAGGAGCCCAGCACTGTCTCCTCTGGACATATCACATTCCCACAAGCTGTTCCAAGGGTCAGGTGGCTACCATTGGCCTTCTACCAGTAGAGCTGGGCCACAGGGGTAAAATGGCCCAGGGGGGCAGGCTCTCAGTGTCAGCAGCACAAGCAAGCGACTTCCCCCAGCGGGCAGCAGCAGCTCCAGGCACCAGGCCAAGAGGCGTGGCCAAGGTTTCCCCCGCCACCACAGGCTCCACCCCATCTAACAAAGCCCAGGAGCTCAGTCACTTCAGTCCCAGCCAATCTGCCCACCCTCTTTTCTTACCCTGTGACAGACCCAGGCGAGACACTACCTACATCTGCTCCCGTACACTTCCCCTGGGCCAGGAAAATGGCCTAATCTTAGACAACACACCAAAGGACTGAGAAACACATCACAGTGGCCACGGCCGACTCTCAATCTCATTCTAGGTGGGTTTTAGACAGCCCACCTGCCCAGCCAGGCCCTGGGACCTCAGAGGTGGCTGCACTCTCGGGAGGCCAGCGCCACACACCTGCCCTGATATCTCCAGACGCTGGCCATCCCTTGGGGTGCCCTTGGCCTGGCACCTGCCACGTGGGCAGTGGAGATTCAGTGTCAGTGCTCACAGTGCGCCAGAGCTGGGCTCACTGGGTGCTGTGAGGTCAGTACAGAGGAGATGCGGAAGCCCAGTGCCCTCCAGCCTCACTAAGAATGGGTTTGCCTTTAGATACATGGGGGATACAGGGGGGATACATGGTCAACGCTACGAGAGCAGAGGGGCTCTGGCCACCGATCGGATGTGCCTGTCGCGCCCCACCCAGCACCACCCTCACTGCCTAGCAGCTCCTGCTGGGTTGGGGGAAGCCAGCCAGGGCTGGGGGCTGGAGAAAATGATTTGACGAGTGCAAAACAGGTGGGTTTCTGGCAAGAGGCACACTGTGGCACACTCACACCCTCACCACAGGACAGCTGAACAGGTCCAACCCACAACATGAACGTGCACGACTATCAAGAGGCTGGCACAAAGGAGCATGCACTTCATGCTGACAGACAGCTCCTCCAGCCACCTCCAGAGATACCTCGGGACACAGGAATGCAGACCAGGGTCCAGGACAAGACCCCGTGGCCCTGCCCAAGAATCTCTCCCCATACCCATCCTGTCAGGACACTGGGCCACCAGAGCCAAGGGCCTGCAAGACTCAGGCCATCGATGTAGAAAATCAACTTCCCTTCCCAGAAGGAATCAACAGCATGAGCCACCCCGAGCACAAACTGCCCGCCTGGGCGCGCCGATGAGGGTACGAGGGTACAGGGCACGAGCGGCCCCAGGCCTACCCAGCTGCCGCAGCTTGGGGAGCATGTGCACCACGAACAGGCGGTAGTCAGACTCATTCTTCACGACAGGGTTCAGCCGGAGGTCCAGGTCCTGGAGCTCCGTGAGGGAGTGCAGCCGAAACACCTCCGCCAAGGACGCGATGCAGTTGTAGTAGAGGTTGAGACTCTCCAAGGAGACCAGGTACTGGATGCCCTGGAACAGAAGGCACAACCTGTTTACGTCCCAGAAAGCAAACAGACAAACAGACCAGGGCAGGAACTGGTCAACCAACTGACACACAGAGGCAAGGAGAGCACAAAAGTGAGGTGTTCCCACAGTGGCCGACCACGTGCGTCTGCCAGTCCCCCGGCACTGAGCCCAGCTGGCACCGCCCAAGCTCTCGGGAAGACCCGAGCTGAGTGATCCGCACAGTTTCATTTACTCTGTGCACAACCCAACAGGGTCAGAACGATCTGTGCCCCATTCTACAGACTAGGAAACTGAGGCTAGGGTGGTCAGGAGACGAGCCAGGACAGGTGCAGCATGTGGCTGAGATAGGCTCTGAAGCCCTGGGTCGGGTTCTGAAGTCCTAGGTCAGATGTGGTCTCCAAAAGGACATGTAATGTCCCATATGTCTCTTAGGGCAAAATGCCCTCTCTGAGTCGAACCCAGAGCAGTGCTCACACACCCTCCCCGTCTCACCTGGGTGACTCTTCTTTGTTTAGACATACATGACGGAACGTATTATGAGGTATTACACATACATGGAGCATGACTTATTCTAATTAAGACCCCATTTTGTGGTTGCACATGATGTTGAGTTTCACTGTCATGTATTCATATATCAACACAGAAAAGTTAGGTCCAACTCATTCCACTGTCTTTCCTTTTCCGTTCTCCTTATTCCCTTTGTCTAATCCCCTGTACCTCTATTCTTCTCCTCCCCCACTTGTTGTGGGTCAGCATCCATACATCAGAGAGAACATTCACCCTTGGTTTTTTGGGATTGGCTTATTTCACTTAGCATGATAGTCTCTAGATCCATCCATTTACCACCCAAAGTCAGTCATTCTTTTCTATGGCTGAGTAATATTCCATTGAGTACACAGACGATTTTATCCATTCCTCTGTTGAAGGGCATCTAGGTTGGTTCCATAGCTTAGCTACTGTGAACTGAGCTGCTATAAACACTGATGTGGCTGTGTCACTGTAGTATGCTGATTTTAAGTCCTTTGGGTATAAACTGAGGAGTGAGATAGCTGGGTCAAATGGTGGTTTCATTCCAAGTTTTCTGAGGACTCTCCATCCTGCTTTCCAGAGTGATTACACCAATTTACAGTCCCTCCAGCAATGTATGAGTGCACCTTTCCCCCCTATATCCTTGCCAACATTTACTGTTCTTGTATTCTTGATAATTGCCATTCTGACTGGAGAGAGATAAAATCTTAGAGAAGTTTTGATTTGCATTTCTCTAATTGCTAGAGAGGTTAAACATTTTTCATGTTTGTTGATCGATTGTATTTATTCTTCTGTGAAGTGCCTGTTCCATTCCTTTGCCCATTATTTTGATTGGGGATTTGGTTTTTTGGTATGAAGTTTTTTGAGCCTTTTATACATCCTGGAGATTAATGCTCTATCTGAGGTGCAGGTAGAAAGATTTTTCCCATGGTGTAGGCTCTCTCTTCACGTTACTGTTTCCTTTGCTGCTGAGAAGAGGTCTTCAGTTTGATACCATCCCATTTATTGACTCTTGGTTTCCTTCCTTGTGCCTTAGGGGTCTCATCTAGGAAGTCGGTTCCTAAGCCAGCGTGATGGAGAGTTGGGCCTACATTCCCTCTAGGAGGCACAGGTCTCTGGTCCTGGCCACTTTGAGCTCTGTGCAGGGTGAGAGACAGGGATTCAGCTTCATTCTGCTACCTGTGGGTGTCCAGTCTCCCAGCACCATTGCTGAGGAGGCTGTCCAGGGTATGTTTGTGGCCCTTGTCTCATGTCAGGTAATGGTATTCATGTGGGTGTCTCTGTGTCTTGCACGCTGTCCCCTGGTCCCATGTCTGTTGTGGGCCAGTCCATGCCGTGTCTGTCACTCTGGCTCTGTGGTATAGTCAAAGGTTGGTGTTGGGATGCCCCCGCTTAGCTTTTCTCACTAAGGATTGTCGGGGCTATTTCTGGCCTCTCGTTTTTCCATATAAATTTCATAACTGTTTCTTCTATTTCTATGAAGAACATCATTGGACTTTTAATAGGAATTGCATTAAATCTGGATAACACTTTTGGTAGTGTGCCATTTTGACAATAGTGATTCTGCCTGTCCAGGAGCACGGGAGGTCTTGCCATCCTCTCGTTGGTCCGTAGTTTTCACTGTCAAGGTCTTTCACATCTGGGTGGCTTCTTAGTCCCTGTTGGTCACGCTGCCAGGAACAGAGCTCAAGGCACTGCCCAGGAGGGCAGAGACCAAGTCAGGCCGTAAGGGCAGACATGAGTGCAGAAAGTGGCGAAAACAAACCTCCTGAGGGGACACCGTGTGACAGGCACCTACACTCGTCTGTGGAATCGTTCTTCGTTCCTTTTAAAGATATGATAATTGAGATATTAGGTGTCCCCCCAAAGCTCATGTGTAAGACACTGTAAGGAATTTAGGGGTGAAATGATTGTCACAAAAGCCTTATTGCAATCAGTGAGTTAATCCCGACAGGTTACCTGCGAGGTAACTGAAGGCAGGTAGGGTTGGCTGGAGGAAGTGGGCCATCTGGGGGTGCCTTTGGAATGCGTCTTGTCCCTGGCAAGAGGAGTCACTCTCTCTCTGCTTCTTGGTGGCCATGTCCTGACTGCTTTCCTCCCTCACACCCTTCTGCCACGATGTTCCGCCTCATTGAGCCCTGAGGAATGGAGCGGCCTTCTATGGACTACAACCTCTGAAACCACGAGCCCCCAAATAAACTTTTCCTCCTTAAAATTGTTCTTGTCAGGTCACAGCAACAAAAAAGCTGACTAAAACCACAATCCATCCTGAGAGAGCTAAGTCCTTGGTCTTCAGAGCATTAAGGGTATAGAGTGAAGTGTGAGAGATCTAGCTCACGGTAAACACAGTGACAACGCAGTGCTTCAGGTTCAGTTTAAGTGTCCTGAACTCCAAGTGAATGGTTTACAAGTATGACGTGCTTGGTTAAAACACGCATGACATTTTTTAAATGCAATACTTTCCATTCATACTCATAGTAATAAGTTTTCTTTTAAGAACAAACCTAACTCACCTCTAGACTAACCAAGGAGTTGCGTGAGAGATCCAAAGACTTCAGGACTGTCAGACGCATCAGAGAGTTTCCAAGGTGGGTGATCTTCTCTTGGTACGTTCCAGGGATAGACAGTGACCGAAGCTCAGCTAAGTGCAGAAAGTTATGAGATTTTAATCCTTTTCTAATTGAAAATAATATTATGATAAAAAATGTTCCCATTCTTAGTTTTTAGAAATATAACAGGTAGCTGGTATGCCTATAATCCCAGCTACTCAGGAGACTGAGGCAGGAGGATGAAAACTTCCAGGTAAGTCTGGGCAACTTAGCAGACTCTGTCTCAAAATAAGGTAAAGTAAACACAGTAGGTAACAACAAAGTATCTCTGCCTGACCAAACTTGAGTTCAGGTTCCTAAACCCTGTCCTAGGCCCATCTGCACATTTCACGCTAGCAAGAACCTCCTGCCCTCCACATCCACTCACCCTCAGCACCTCATCAGGTCCCTTACCTCCCACCCTTCCCAGGTGAGGTCTCATACTGGCCCACCTTCGGCAAGAACCCCTTTGGTCCCTCTTGTTTCTTCTTGGTAATTCCCATCCACTGATGCCCACCCTATTCTTTGGCCATAAATTCTCACTTGCCCACACTACTCAGAGTTGAATCCAATCTTTCCCCTCAATGAAAAATACCCTTGCAAAATACCACTGCAAAATACCCAGTACCTCCCTCAAAGGTCCTGGATAGTATTCCATACTATTCTTTAACAGGTGTCACCAAACAATATTTTTCTTTAACCATACACAAAGAGACTGAAAGGAAAGGCATAAAATGCTAATATATTTATCCCACTATGTTAAATAAAAGTTCCTTTATTCATCTCTTTAGGTATTTATGTATTTCTATATTTTCTTATAGGGGATACAGTAACCTCCTAAACGGATAGAGTCACTCAGGGTTGGCCACCTGCCCTGGTCCTGGGCTGCCTGGCTGGCCGTGCTGAACCTCTACTCACTCTAACCCCCTTCATCTCTGAGCACGGCCTGCTGCGGCCAGGAGTCCATCCTCTGCAGGTGCTGAACCTGACTGAGGGCCACCTCCACCTTCATTACAGTGCAGGACTTCATAATCCCCCTCCATACTCCATCCCTTCCCTCTTTTTCCTCCCCTATATCTATAAATTTCTGATTCCAAGGGGTGGGGGAAGATGATCTGCATGTTTATCTCCCATGTCTCCTGTTCTTAGCCAAGAACATCTTTTTTAAAGATATATATATTTTTTAAGTTGGACACAATACCTTTATTTTTTATTTATTTTTATTTTTTTTAAAGAGAGAGAGAGAGATAATTTTTTAAATATTACTTTTTAGTTTTCGGAGGACACAACATCTTTGCTTGTATGTGGTGCTGAGGATCGAACCCGGGCCGCACACATGCTAGGTGAGCGACCGCTTGAGCCACATCCCCAGCCCATATTTATTTATTTTTATGTGGTGCTGAGGATCGAAGCCAGCACCTCACACATGCTAGGTGAGCGCTCCACCACTGAGCCACAGCCTCAGCCCAAGAATAAAAATCTTCTTCACTGCTCCACCAGGGCTCAGTGGTGTCCCTGGCCCCAACACTTGGAGGGAGAAAGAACCCAGGGTTTGGGTTCAAAAAACCATAATAGGAACAATCACAAAACAATTAAAATGGCACTTTAGAGTTCCGCTATATTAATAATTACAGTAAACATAAATGGCCTCCCCAGGGACAAACAGGAACTCTACATATGCTAAAAGCTCAGTCCACCAAAAGATAAACGTCCTAAAAATGCAGGGTGCCAAACCACAGAATTTCAAATCACACGAAAAGAGAAACCAACAAATTCAAGTTATAGTAAGGCATTTCAAAACTCCCTCGGTAGTTAACAGAATCGCTGAACAGAAAATCCTGCTGGTTGAGCAGAGCAACATCAGCCCGCAGGATCTCACCAACACCAACACTGATTTGGCACTCCCTCAACAGAACACACGTTCTTTTCAAGTGGAACATTCACTAGTACAGATGAGATACTGGACCATGAAACCTTCACAAATTCAAAATAATTTAAATTGTACAGAATATGTTCTTCAACTATAATGTAAGCACACTAAAATCAATAACAGGAAAATAGAAAAATCTCCAAACACAAAATTTTAAAAATAATCCTAAATAATCCATAGTTCAAAGAAGTCTCAAGAAAAATTTAAAACACATTAAACTAAATAAAAATGAAACTGGATGCAGCTAAAGTTATGCTCAGAGAGAAATATACAGCACTAAAGTTACTTAAATGAAAAACAAGAGTCTCAAATCAATATTCATTGTGTTTGCATCTAAAATCTAGAAAAAGAGCAAAATAAGTGAAAAGAAGGAAATAATAAAGAATAAAGTCACCAAAATCTGAAACTAGAAAAACACTGCAGAAAAATCAACCATCCCAAAAGCTGGCCCTTTGAAAAGATCAATAACATTTATAAACCTGAAGCAAGACTTAAAAAAAGACCATCAATGTCATGCATGAAACAGGGGCTATCCTGTAGACCCCACCGACATCAAGAGGCTAGTAAGAGGGTGCCATGAACAACTCTACACACACACACATTTGACAACTTAGGAAAAGGAATCAATTTTGCAAAAACCCAGACAACCAAAACTCACTGAAGGTGAAACTGAGAAAGTAAATAGTTTTCTAACAGAGAAACTGAATCTCTAATTTAAAAACTTCAAAACAGAGATCTCCGCATCCACATGGTTTTGCTGAAACATTCAAAGAATTACAACAAATTCTGCCCAACCTCTTCTAAAACACAGAAAGGGAGGCCCGATAGCCCAAACTAGAACAGAACAAGAATGCAAAAGCACCTCATGCCTGCTGACCAGGCACGCAGGTCCTCGGCAGGCCTTCGGCAACCCAGCAGCAGGTGCAACCCAGGCAGAGAGCATCCTGAGCCCTGCACAGCACCGGCAGGGCCCAGGCCTGCTCCCTGGAGCTGGCAACAGGGCAGTGCTGGCAGCCAGGCAGCCACCAGATCCACACTGGACCCACACCTGCCACACTGGACCCACACTGCACCCCTGAACCCACTGTGCCCACTAGCCACATATTGCAACCCACATGGGAACCACACCGCATCCACTGGACACACACTGGACCCATGTTGGATACATGCTGCACCCAATGGACCCAATTGCAACCCCTGGACCCACACTGGACCCATACTGTGCCCACTGGACCCACACTGGACACACAATGCACCCACTGGACCCACACCCATTGGACTCACATGGACACACACTGCACCCCCTGAACCCACACTGCACCCATACTGTGCCCACTGGACACATACTGCGACCCACATTGGAACCACACGGCATCCACGGGACACACACTGGACCCATGTTGGACACATGCTGCACCCACTAGACCCACACTGGACCCATACTGTGCCCACTAGACCCACACTGGACACACAATGCACCCACTGGACCCACACCACACCCACTGGACACACAGTGGCCACACACTGAACACATTCTGCACCCCTGGGCTTCTACCTGACACAGTGGAGCCACACCGCACCCCACTGGACCCACACTGGACATACGCTGCACCCACTGGACACACACCTGACCCACCTCCCCCGCCCCCGCCCGCTCCGTCCTGCCTGGGCAGTGACCGTTGGGCAGTCAAGGCATTGGCGCCGCGGGGGAACCGTCGGGCCGCCTCCGGGGAGTCCCGGCGCCCGCCCGCCTGCCCGCGGCGCACCCAGATCGCGGTGAGGCCCCAGGCCGCTGCGCTCCCGGACCTTCTCCTCAGACAGCACCAGCCTCGGACCCGGCGCCATGGTTTCAAACGCAACCGCGCGCGCCGCGCCTGCGCAGCGGGACAGGACCAGCAGGCGGGGCCGAAGCCGAGGGGCGGGGCCTGGGCGGGACAGCAGTGCGGGGCGGGGCCTGGTGAGGAGGGGCGGGACCCGGGCGGGGCGAGCTCGCGCTGGGGTGGGGCAGACTCGCCTGTGGGGGCGGGGCGGGGCGGGGCCAGACCGTGGGCGGGGGCTGGAGTCAACAGAGGCGGGGTCAGGGTAGGGGTGCTCCCGGCCTGGCACCGCAGCCGGTGAGCCGCGACCCCGGGCACCCCCACGTCCACCGAGGGCCGGGCGGCCCGAGCGTGTCGCCCCAGCAGGTCCTCCTTCTGTCGTCCTTCTCTTCTGGATAGACTGGGAATCCTCTGTTCCAACGTGGAGCGCTTTTACGGCCTGTCCTGAGGCAGAGGTTTGTCCCTTTGCATCCTTCCAGAAAAGGCGAAAGAGTTGGGCTGTTTAGCAGGAAGACCCCATTCTGATTAGGAAGCCCAGGTATCCCAGCGGCTCTCCCAATTGAGAGCATATGGGGGGGCCCTGGGATGACCCTCTCTTGGTGTCTGGAGGTACAGATTCGACTGGCCTATTGGTGACAGCCAGGTGGTAGAGCACAGAGCAGTGGTAGGTGCGGATGTGTGCAGGAGGTGTGTGCAGGGTGTTCGCACAGAGATGTGTGCAGAGTGGGGCCAGGAATGTGTGCACAATGGGCCTGCAGAGTGGACAGAGTGGACAGAGTGGAGGCAGGTGGTTACAGGGGTGTGTGCAGAGTGAGAGCAGGTGGTTTCAGGGGTGTGTGCAGAGGTGGTGTACAGGGAGTGTGCACAGTGGGTGCAGAGGTGTACACGAGGACATTTAAGCAGAAGTGTTTAAGGAGGTGTTTACAGGGTGGCTGCACAGAATATCTGGGTGAGGAGAACAGAGCTTCCAACCAGATATGGCCCATCCAGCATGAGAGCCCCATGCAACAGCATGTCTTCCTGTGGACCTGGGCACTCATAGAGCTCCTGGCTGTGCCTGAACCCCAGCAGGGATGGCCACAGAGCAGAACTGCACCATGTTCCCCGTCTCTGACAAGGCCAGAAGGTCCAGGGAATTCAGGGTAGCTGGGTTCTGAGTCCCTTCGTTGCCCTGGTGTCACTGAGTAGACTGTTGTGCAGTCGGAGACCTGGATGCAGTGAGCAGAGACTCTAGCTTCTCAGAAGCAAGTAAGGCCAGCAAGGGGCCACTCCACTGGTACCCAGGAGGAGTAGCACCCCAGGGCCTGAGCCAGACTCTAGACATGCTCATTCCTCTTGCTCAGGCCCCACAAAGTCAGAGTCCCAGGGGGACCTCAGGGGATGTCTGCGGTGGCACTGTGGGAGCCAGCTTTTCTACTCTACAGAAACTTTAGAAATAATGTTTTCTGCCAAGTGATCCCTGCAGGATGGAGATCTGCTCTGTGTCCTCCAGAGGTCACATGTTCACCTACATCCTCAGTGGTTTGTACACTCTGTGCATGTTTTTCAACAGGCTGTGCTGAACATCATCATACAGATATCTGCTCCTAGCTTTCTTAATATCTTTCATTAAACACCATCTGCAAAAAAAACCTGAACCCAACCTAAGTTCATATAAGCCATCTTCTAGTTCTAGACAGTGCCCCGGCCTCTACTTCCCCACTGCAAAGGTCTGGCTGGAGAACATCCCGAAGTTCTGTTTGGTGTGCTGTCGAGTGAGTGGCAGCAGCTCTGCAGCCTGGAGTCAGGCCCTGAGAGCACAGAGCAAGGCTGATGGGTGCAGTGGAGGCGGCATGCGGTACTCAGGCGGGGCCCCTTCCAGGGACTGCCCCTTGCCCCTGGGTCTCCTTGGCAGGAAGAATGCTGTCCGCAGGCCAGAGGCTCCCTCACCTCCAGCTACCAGGGGCAGGAATGCTGGATGTTCTGGAGGAGGGTCCAATTCTCACTTAGTGGGTCCCAGGCCGTTGACATGGACAGGACATGCTGTGTCCTCCCAGGTGTGGGGCGGTATTGACTGACAGGGTCACAGGCCACCTCACTGTCCACCACACTCTCCACTCATGGCCCACTGTGTGGCCTCAGGCCTTCGCGGTCCTTTGTTCCATTTCTGTCTTACTCACCAGTGTCTTGTCACCTGAGCCAGCATCACCCTTCACACAGTGCTTTGGGGGCTAAGAAAGGGTTGACAGTGGCGGGTTTGGGTTTTTCTGGGTTTTGTTTTTGGGTTTTTTTGGCAGGGGGTGCTGGGGATTGCACTCAGGGGGCACTTAACCACTGAGCCACATCTCCAGCCCTATTTTGTATTTTATTTTAAAAAATATTTATTTTTTAGGTATAGATGTACACCACACAATGCTTTTATTTTTTCTTTTTTTAATGTGGTGCTGAGGACCGAACCCGGGTCCTGCCCTCTACCGCTGAGCCATAATCCCAGCCCCTATTTTGTGTTTTCTTTAGAGACAGGGTGTCCAAGAGT
Organism: Urocitellus parryii; assembly: GCF_045843805.1. Taxonomy (NCBI): domain Eukaryota; kingdom Metazoa; phylum Chordata; class Mammalia; order Rodentia; family Sciuridae; genus Urocitellus; species Urocitellus parryii. The sequence continues at coordinate 1,636,321 of NC_135531.1, read as the reverse complement.
TGCTTAGCGCTTTGCTTTTTTCTGAGGCTGGCTTTCAATCCTTCTGCTTCAGCCTCCCAGCTGTTGGGATTACAGGTATACACCACCACAGGTTTTTAAAAAGGCAGAATGAGAGCAAAGGCAGATGCTGAAGGTGGTCAGATAAGAGGAGGAACAGGCAGTCTCCCAGTGCACCATGTCAAGCAGGGAGCTGGAGCTATGCTGAAGCCCAGGGACAGAGTCAGAATTCCTGGCAAGTGGACTGCAGACTGGTTCACTGGATGGTCTGACAAGACCACAGGTTGGTGTGTGCCACTTACCGCTTCTTGGGTGCCCTTCACCTTATGGTCTTGGTGTGGGGCTTGCTCCAGCCCTGTCTGCTGGGTCTGAGGAGCTCACGGGCTGGAGTCTGGTGCAGCCCTGTGTGTGTGATCTGATTGGACAAGTTCCTAGGTGTGCTGGGCTTCCTTTCCTCACGGTGACCAAGTACCTAACAAGAAGAACTGAGAGGAAGAAAAACTTATCTGGGCTCACCTTCAGAGGACTCAGTCCAGGGTCAGCTGGCTCCAGGGCACCATGGCAGAGGGCATAGAGGAGAAAAGCTTCTTAGCTCCTGGCAGCCAAGAAACAGAATGATGAGGAAGGGCCCAGGAGAAGGTGACCCTTGCAGGGCATGACCCAGGGACCTACGTCCTCCAACTAGGTGCACCCCCAGGAGTCCCCCCAGCAACCTGGATTAACCCCGTGATGAGGTCAGAGCCTCCTGATCCAAGGCCCCCACCTGGAGTCCCCCCAGCCACCTGGATTAACCCCGTGATGAGGTCAGAGCCTCCTGATCCAGAGCCCCCACCTGGAGTCCCCCCAGCCACCTGGATTAACCCTGTGATGGGGTCAGAGCCTCCTGATCCAGAGCCCCCACCTGGAGACCCCCCAGCCATCTGGATTAACCCCATGATCAGGTCAGAGCCTCCTGATCCAGAGCCCCCACCTGGAGTCCCCCCAGCCACGTGGATTAACCCTGTGATGGGGTCAGAGCCTCCTGATCCAGAGCCCCCACCTGGAGTCCCCCCAGCCACCTGGATTAACCCCGTGATGGGGTCAGAGCCTCCTGATCCAAGGCCCCCACCTGGAGTCCCCCCAGCCACCTGGATTAACCCCGTGATGAGGTCAGAGCCTCCAGATCCAGAGCCCCCACCTGGAGCCCCCCAGCCACCTGGATTAACCCCGTGATGAGGTCAGAGCCTCCTGATCCAAGGCCCCACCTGGAGTCCACCCAGCCACCTGGATTAACCCTGTGATGAGGTCAGAGACTCCTTATCCAGAGCCCCCACCTGGAGTCCCCCCAGCCACCTGGATTAACCCCGTGATGAGGTCAGAGACTCCTGATCCAGAGCCCCCACCTGGAGTCCCCCAGCCACCTGGATTAACCCCGTGATGAGGTCAGAGCCTCCTGATCCAAGGCCCCCACCTGGAGCCCCCCCAGCCACCTGGATTAACCCTGTGATGAGGTCAGAGCCTCCTGATCCAGAGCCCCCACATGGAGCCCCCCCAAACACCTGGATTAACCCCGTGATGAGGTCAGAGCCTCCTGATCCAAGGCCGCCACCTGGAGTCCCCCCAGCCACCTGGATTAACCCCGTGATGAGGTCAGAGCCTCCTGATCCAGAGCCCCCACATGGAGCCCCCCCAAACACCTGGATTAACCCCGTGATGAGGTCAGAGCCTCATGATCCAAGGCCCCCACCTGGAGTCCCCCCAGCCACCTGGATTAACCCCGTGATGATGTCAGAGCCTCATGATCCAGAGCCCCCACCTGGAGCCCCCCCAGCCACCTGGATTAACCCCCTGATGAGGTCAGAGCCTCCTGATCCAAGGCCCCCACCTGGAGTCCCCCCAGCCACCTGGATTAATCCCGTGATGAGGTCAGTGCCTCCTGATCCAAGGCCCCCACATGGAGTCCCCCCAGCCACCTGGATTAACCCTGTGATGAGGTCAGAGCCTCCTGATCCAGAGCCCCCACCTGGAGTCCCTCCAGCCACCTGGATTAACCCCGTGATGAAGTCAGAACCGCCTGATCCAGAGCCCCCACCTGAAGCCCCCCAGCCACCTGGATTAACCCCATGATGAGGTCAGAGCCTCCTGATCCAGAGCCCCCACCTGGAGCACCCCAGCCACCTGGATTAACCCTGTGATGAGGTCAGAGCCTCCTGATCCAAGTCCCCCACCTGGAGTCCCCCCAGCCACCTGGATTAACCCTGTGATGAGGTCAGAGCGGCCTGATCCAGAGCCCCCACCTGGAGTCCCCCCAGCCACCTGGATTAACCCCCTGATGAGGTCAGAGCCTCCTGATCCAAGGCCCCCACCTGGAGCCCCCCAGCCACCTGGATGGACCCCGTGATGAGGTCAGAGCCTCCTGATCCAAGGCCCCCAACTGGAGTCCCCCAGCCACCTGGATTGACCCCGTGATGAGGTCAGAGCCTCCTGATCCAAGGCCTCCACCTGGAGCCCCCCCACCCATCTGGATTAACCCCATGATGAGGTCAGAGACTCCTGATCCAAGGCCCCCACCTGGAGCCCCCCCAGCCACCTGGATTAACCACGAGATGAGGTCAGAGCCTCATGATCTAGAGCACCCACCTGGAGTCCCCCCAGCCACCTGGATTAACCCCGAGATGAGGTCAGAGCCTCCTGATCCAAGACCCATACCTGGAGTCCCCCCAGCCACCTGGATTAACCCCGTGATGAGGTCAGAGCCTCCAGATACAAGGCCCCCACCTGGATTCCCCCCAGCCACCTGGATTAACCCCGAGATGAGGTCAGATCTTCCTGATCCAAGGCCGCCACCTGGAGTCCCCCAGCCACCTGCATTAACCCCGTGATGAGGTCAGAGCCTCTTGATCGTGAGCCCCCACCTGGATTCCCCCCAGCCACCTGGATTCCGCCCAGCCACCTGGATTAACCCCGTGAAGAGGTCAGAGCCTCCTGATCCAAGGCCCCCACCTGGAGTCCCCCAGCCACCTGGATTAACCCCGTGATGAGGTCAGAGCCTCCTGATCCAAGGCCCCCACCTGGAGCCCCCCCAGCCACCTGGATTAACCCTGTGATGAGGTCAGAGCCTCCTGATCCAAGGCCCCCACCTGGAGTCCCCCCAGCCACCTGGATTAACCCCGTGATGAGGTCAGAGCCTCCTGATCCAGAGCCCCCACATGGAGCCCCCCCAAACACCTGGATTAACCCCGTGATGAGGTCAGAGCCTCATGATCCAAGGCCCCCACCTGGAGTCCCCCCAGCCACCTAGATTAACCCCGTGATGAGGTCAGTGCCTCCTGATCCAAGGCCCCCACATGGAGTCCCCCAGCCACCTGGATTAACCCTGTGAAGAGGTCAGAGCCTCCTGATCCAGAGCCCCCACCTGGAGTCCCTCCAGACACCTGGATTAACCCCGTGATGAGGTCAGAACCGCCTGATCCAGAGCCCCCACCTGGAGCCCCCCAGCCACCTGGATTAACCCCAGGATGAGGTCAGAGCCTCCTGATCCAGAGCCCCCACCTGGAGCCCCCCAGCCACCTTGATTAACCCCGTGATGAGGTCAGAGCCTCCTGATCCAAGGCCCCCACCTGGAGTCCCCCCAGCCACCTGGATTAACCCTGTGATGAGGTCAGAGCGGCCTGATCCAGAGCCCCCACCTGGAGTCCCCCAAGACACCTAAATTAACCCCGTGATGAGATCAGAGCCTCCTGATGCAAGGCCCCCACCTGGAGTCCCCAGCCAACTGGATTAACCCCGTGATGAGGTCAGAGCCTCCTGATCCAAGGCCCCACCTGGAGCCCCCTCAGCCACCTGGATTGACCCCGTGATGAGGTCAGAGCCTCCTGATCCAAGGCCCCCACCTGGAGTCCCCCAGCCACCTGGATTAACCCCGGGATGAGGTCAGAACCTTCTGATCCAAGGCCCCCACCTGGAGTCCCCCCAGCCACCTGGATAGACCCCGTGATGAGGTCAGAGCCTCCTGATCCAAGGCCCCCACCTGGAGCCCCCCAGCCACCTGGATTGACCCCGTGATGAGGTCAGAGCCTCCTGATCCAAGGCCCCCACCTGGAGTCCCCCAGCCACCTGGATTGACCCCGTGATGAGGTCAGAGCCTCCTGATCCAAGGCCTCCACCTGGAGCCTCCCCACCCATCTGGATTAACCAAGTGATGAGGTCAGAGACTCCTGATCCAAGGCCCCCACCTGGAGCCCCCCCAGCCACCTGGATTAACCCCGAGATGAGGTCAGAGCCTCATGATCCAGAGCACCCACCTGGACTCCCCCCAGCCACCTGGATTAACCCCGAGATGAGGTCAGAGCCTCCTGATCCAAGGCCCCCACCTGGAGTCCCCCCAGCCACCTGGATTAACCCCGTGATGAGGTCAGAACGTCCTGATACAAGGCCCCCACCTGGATTCCCCCAAGCCACCTGGATTAACCCCGAGATGAGGTCAGATCTTCCTGATCCAAGGCCCCCACCTGGAGTCCCCAAGCCACCTGGATTAACCCCGTGATGAGGTCAGAGCCTCCTGATCCAAAGCCCACACCTGGATTCCCCACAGCCACCTGGATTAACCCCGTGATGAGGTCAGAGCCTCCCGATCCAAGGCCCCACCGGGAGACCCCCCAGCCACCTGGATTAACCCCGTGAAGAGGTCAGAGTCTTCTGATCCAAGGCCCCCACCTGGAGTCCCCCAGCCACCTGGATTAACACCGTGATGAGGTCAGAGCCTCCTGATCCAAGGCCCCACCTGGAGTCCGGAGCCACCTGCATTGACCCTGTGATGAGGTCAGAGCCTCCTGATCCAAGGGCCCCACCTCATGCCCCCAGCTACCTGGGTTGACCCCGTGATGAGGTCAGAGCCTCCTGATCCAAGGCCCCCACCTGGAGTTCACCAGCCACCTGGATTAACCCCGTGATGAGGTCAGAGCCTCCTGATCCAAGGCCCCAACCTGGAGTCCCCCAGCCACCTGGATTAACCCCGTGATGAGGTCAGAGCCTCCTGATCCAGAGCCCCCACATGGAGTCCCCCAGCCACCTGGATTAACCCCGTGATGAGGTCAGAGCCTCCTGATCCAAGGCCCCCACCTGCAGTCCCCCGAGCCACCTGGATAGACCCCGTAATGAGGTCAGAGCCTTCAGATCCAAGGCCCCCACCTGGAGTCCTCCCAGCCACCTGGATTAAACCCGTGATGAGGTCAGAGCCTCCTGATCGAGAGCCTCGTCCTGGAGTCCCCCCAGTCACCTGGATTAACCCCGTGATGTGGTCAGAGCCTCCTGATCCAAGGCCCCCAACTGGAGTCCCCCCAGCTACCTGGATTAACCCGTGATGAGGTCAGAGCCTCCTGATCCAAGAACCCACCTGGAGACCCCCAGCCACCTGGATTATCCCGGTGATGAGGTCAGAGCCTCTTGATCCAAGGCCCCCACCTGGAGTCCCCTAGCCACCTGGATTAACCCCTTGATGAAGTCAGAGCCTCCTGATCCATGGCCCTGACCTGGATTCCTCCAGCCATCTGTATTAACCCCGTGATGAGTTCAGAACCTCCTGATCCAGAGCCCCAACCTGGAGTCCCCCCCAGCCACCTGGATTAACCCCATGATGAGGTCAGTGCCTCCTGATCCAGAGCCCCCACCTGGAGCCCCCCCAGCCACCTGGATTAAACCCGTGATGAGGTCAGAGCCTCCTGATCGAGAGCCTCCTCCTGGAGTCCCCCCAGTCACCTGGATTAACCCCGGGATGAGGTCAGAGCCTCCTGATCGTGAGCCCCCACCTGTAGTCCCCCCAGCCACCTGGATTAACCCCGTGATGGGGTCAGAGACTCCTGATCCAAGGCCCCCACCTGGAGTCCCCCCAGCCACCTGGACTGACCCCGTGATGAGGTCCGAGCCTCCGGATCCAAGGCCCCCACTTGGAGTCCCCCCAGCCACCTGGATTTACCCCGTGATGACGTCAGAGCCTGCTGATCCAAGGCCCCCACCTGGAGTCCCCCAGCCACCTTGATTAACCCCGTCATGAGGTAAGAGCCTCCTGATCCAAGGCACCCACCAGGATTCCCCCAGCCACCTGGATTAACCCCGTGATCAGGTCAGAGCCTCCTGATCCAGAGCCCCCACATGGAGCCCCCAAGCCACCTGTATTAACCCCGTGATGATGTCAGAGCCTCCTAATCCAAGGCCCCCACCTGGAGTCCCCCAGCCACCTGGATTAACCCCTTGATGAGATCAGAACCTCCTGATCCAAGGCCCCCACCTGGAGTCCCCCAGCCACCTGGATTAACCCCGTGATGAGGTCAGAGCCTCCTGATCCAGAGCCCCCACCTGCAGTCACCCAGCCACCTGGATTGACCCGATGATGAGGTCAGAGCCTCCTGATCCAGAGCCCCACCTGGAGTCCCCCCAGCCACCTGGATTGACCCCGTGATGATGTCAGAGCCTCCTGATCCAAAGCCCCCACCGGGAGCCCCCCAGCCACCTGGATTAACCCCATGATGAAGTCAGAGCCTCCTGATCCAAGGCCCCCACCTGGAGTACCCCCAGCCACCTGGATTAACCCCGTGATGAGGTCAGAGCATCCTGATCCAGAGCCCCCACCTGGAGTCCGCCAGCCACCTGGATTAACCCCGTAATGAGGTCAGAGCCTCCTGATCCAGAGCCCCCACCTGGAGTCCCCCCAGCCACCTGGATTGACCCCATGATGAGGTCAGAGCCTCCTGATCCAGAGCCCCCACCTGGAGTCCCCCCAGACACCTGGATTAACCCCGTGATGAGGTCAGAGCCTCCTGATCCAAGGCCCCCACCTGGAGGTTCCCCAGCCACCTGGATTAACCCCGTGATGAGGTCAGAGCATCCTGATCCAAGGCCCCCACCTGGATTCCTCCAGCCACCTGGATTAACCCCGTGATGAGGACAAAACCTCCTGATCCAGAGCCCCCACCTGGTGTCCCCACAGCCACCTGGATTAACCCCATGATGAGGTCAGTGCCTCCTGATCCAGAGCCCCCACCTGGAGTCCCCCCAGCCATCTGGATTAACCCCATGATCAGGTCAGAGCCTCCTGATCCAGAACCCCACCTGAAGTCCCCCCAGCCACCTGGATTAACCCCATGTTGAGGTCAGTGCCTCCTGATCCAGAGCCCCCACCTGGAGTCCACCAGCCACCTGGATTAACTCCGTGATGAGGTCAGAGCCTCCTGATCCAAGGCCCCCACCTGGAATCCCCCAGCCACCTGGATTAACCCCGTGTTGAGGTCAGAGCCTCCTGATCCAAGGCCCCCATCTGGAGTCCCCCAGCCACTTGGATTAACCCCATGATGAGGTCAGAGCCTCCTGACCCAAGGCCCCCACCTGGAGTCCCCCCAGCCACCTGGATTAACCCCGTGATGAGGTCAGAGCCTCCTGATCCAAGGTCCCCACCTGGAGTCCCCCAGCCACCTGGATTAACCCCGTGATGAGGTCAGAGCCTCATGATCCAAAGCCCACACGTGGAGTCCCCAATCCACCTGTATTAACCCAGTGATGAGGCCAGAGCCTCCTGATCCAAGGCCCCCACCTGGAGTCCCCCAAGCCACCTGGATTAACCCCGTGATGAGGTCAGAGCCTCCTGATCCAAGGCCCCCACCTGGAGTCCCCCCAGCCACCTGTATTTACCCCGTGATTAGGTCACAACCTCCTTATCCAAGGCCCCCACCTGGAGCCCCCCCAGCCACCTGGATTAACCCCGGGATGAGGTCAGAGCCTCATGATCCAAGGCCCCCACCTGGAGACCCCCCAGCCACCTGGATTAACCCCGTGAAGAGGTCAGAGTCTTCTAATAAAAGGCCCCCACCTGGAGTCCCCCAGCCACCTGGATTAACCCCGTGATGAGGTCAGAGCCTCATGATCCAGAGCCCCCACATGGAGTCCCCCCAGCCACCTGGATTAACCCCGTGATGAGGTCAGAACCTCCTGATCCAAGGCCCCCACCTGGAGGCCCCCCAGCCACCTGGATTAACCCCGTGATGAGGTAAGAGCCTCGTGATCCAGAGCCCCCACCTGGAGCCCCCCAGCCACCTAGATTAACCCCGTGATGAGATCAGAGCCTCATGATCCAGAGCCCCCACATGGAGTCCCCCCAGCCACCTGGATTAACCCCCTGAAGAGGTCAGAACCTCCTGATCCAAGGCCCCCACCAGGAGTCCCCCCAGCCACCTGGATTAACCCCATGATGAGGTCAGAGCCTCCTGATCCAGAGCCCACACCTGGAGTCGCCCAGCAACCTGGATTAACCCCGTGATGAGGACAAAACCTCCTGATCCAGAGTCCCCACCTGGTGTCCCCAATCCACCTGTATTAACCCAGTGATGAGGCCAGAGCCTCCTGATCCAAGGCCCCCACCTGGAGTCCCCCAAGCCACCTGGATTAACCCCGTGATGAGGTCAGAGCCTCCTGATCCATGGCCCCCACCTGGAGTCCCCCAGCCACCTGGATTATCACCGTGATGAGGTCAGAGCCTCCTGAACCAAGGCCCCCACCTGTAACCCCCCCTGCCACCTGGATTAACCCAGTGATGAAGTCAGAGCCTCATGATCCAGAGCCCCCATCTGGATTCCCCCAGTCACCTGGATTAACCCCGAGAACAGGTCAGAGCCTCCTGATCCAGAGCCCCCACCTGGAGCCCCCCAGCCACCTGGATTTACCCCGTGATGAGGTCAGAGCCTCCTGATCCAAGACCCCCACCTGGAGTCCCCCCAGCCACCTGGATTAACCCCGTGATGAGGTCAGTGCCTCCTGATCCAAGGCCCCACCTGGAGTCCCCACAGCCACCTGGATTAGCCCCGTGATGAGGTCAGAGCCTCCTGATCCAAGGACCCACCTGGAGTCCCCCAGCCACCTGGATTAACCCTGTGATGAGGTCAGAGCCTCCTGATCCAAGGCCCCCACCTGGAGTCCCCCAGCCACCTGGATTAACCCCGTGATGAGGTCAGTGCCTCCTGATCCAAGGCCCCACCTGGAGTTCCCCCAGCCACCTGGATTAACCCTGTGATGAGGTCAGAGCCTCCTGATCCAGAGCCCCCACCTGGAGTCCCCCAGCCACCTGGATTAACCCCGTGATGAGGTCAGAGCCTCCTGATCCAAGGCCCCCACCTGGAGTCCCCCAGCCACCTGGATTGACCCCGTGATGAGGTCAGAGCCTCCTGATCCAGAGCCCCCACTGGAGTCGCCCCAGCCACCTGGATTAACCCTGTGATGAGGTCAGAGCCTCCTGATCCAGAGCCCCCACCTGGAGTCCCCCCGCCACCTGGATTAACCCCGTGATGAGGTCAGAGCCTCCTGATCCACGGCCCCCACCTGGAGTCCCCCCAGCCACCTGGATTGACCCCGTGATGAGGTCAGAGCCTCCTGATCCAGAGCCCCCACCTGGAGCCCCACAGCCACCTGGATTAACCCCGTGATGACATCAGTGCCTCCTGATCCAAGACCTCACCTGGAGTCCCCCCAGCCATTTGGAATAACCCCGTGATGAGGTCAGAGCCTCCTGATCCAAGGCCCCCACCTGGAATCCCCCAGCCACCTGGCTTAACCCTGTGATGAGGTCAGAGCATCCTGATCCAAGGTCCCCACCTGGAGTCCCCCAGCCACCTGGATTAACCCCGTGATGAGGTCAGTGACTCCTGATCCAGCCCCCACCTGGAGTCGCCCCAGCCACCTGGATTAACCCTGTGATGAGGTCAGAGCCTCGTGATCCAGAGCCCCCACCTGGAGCCCCCCAGCCACCTGGATTAACCCCGTGATGAGATCAGAGCCTCATGATCCAGAGCCCCCACATGGAGTCCCCCCAGCCACCTGGATTAACCCCCTGAAGAGTTCAGAACCTCCTGATCCAAGGCCCCCACCTGGAGTAGCCCCAGCCACCTGGATTAACCCCATGATGAGGTCAGAGCCTCCTGATCCAGAGCCCACACCTGGAGTCGCCCAGCAACCTGGATTAACCCCGTGATGAGGTCAGAGCCTCCTGATCCAAGGCCCCCACCTGGAGTCCCCCTAGCCACCTGGATTGACCCCGTGATGAGGTCAGAGCCTCCTGATCCGAGGCCCCCACCTGGAGCCCCCCAGCCACCTGGATTAACCCCGTGATGAGGTCATAGCCTCCTGATCCAAGGCCACCACCTGGAGTCCCCCCAGCCACCTGGATTAACCCCGTGATGAGGTCAGAGCCCCTGATCCAAGGCCCCCACCTGGAACACCCCAGTAACCTGGATTATCCCCATGATGAGGTCAGAGCCTCCTGATCCAAGGCCCCCACCTGGAGCCCCCCCAGCCACCTTGATTAACCTCCTGATGAGGTTAGAGCCTCCTGATCCAATGCCCCCACCTGGAGTCCCCCAGCCAACTGGATTTACCCCGTGATGAGGTCAGAACCTCCTGATCCAAGGCCCCCACCTGGATTCCCCCAGCCACCTGGATTAACCCCGTGATGAGGTCAGAACCTCCTGATCCAAGGGCCCCAACTGGAGTTCCCCCAGCCACCTGGATTAACCCCGTGATGAGGTCAGAGCCTCGTGACACAGGCCCCCACCTGGAGTCCCCCAGCCACCGGGATTAACCCCATGATGAGGTCAGAGCCTCCTGACACCGGCCCTCACCTGGAGTCCCCCAGCCACCTGGATTAACCCCGAGATGAGGTCAGAGCCTCCTGATCCAGAGCCCCCACCTGGAGTCCCCCAGTCACCTGGATTAACCCCGAGATGAGGTCAGAGCCTCCTGATCCAAATTCCCCATCTGGAGTCCCCCACCCACCTGGATTAACCCCGAGATGAGGTCAGAACCTCCTGATCCAGAGCCCCCACCCTGAGTCCCCCAGACACCTGGATTAACCCCGTGATGAGATCAGAACCTCCTGTTCCAAGGCCCCCACCTGGATTCCCCCAGCCACCTGGATTAACCCCGTGATGAGGTCAGAGCCTCCTGATCCAGAGCCCCCACCTGGAGTCCCCCAGCCACCTGGATTAACCCCGTGATGAGGTCAGAGCCTCCTGATCCAGAGCCCCCTCCTGGAGTCCCCCCAGCCACCTGATTGACCCCATGATGAGGTCAGAGCCTCCTGATCCAGAGCCCCCACCTGGAGTCCCCCAGACACCTGGATTAACCCCGTGATGAGGTCAGAGCCTCCTGATCCAAGGCCCCCACCTGGAGTTTCCCCAGCCACCTGGATTAACCCCGTGATGAGGTCAGAGCATCCTGATACAAGGCCCCCACCTGGATTCCTCCAGCCACCTGGATTAACCCCGTGATGAGGACAATACCTCCTGATCCAGAGCCCCCACCTGGTGTCCCCACAGCCACCTGGATTAACCCCATGATGAGGTCAGTGCCTCCTGATCCAGAGCCCCCACCTGGAGTCCCCCCAGCCATCTGGATTAACCCCATGATCAGGTCAGAGCCTCCTGATCCAGAACCCCACCTGAAGTCCCCCCAGCCACCTGGATTAACCCTATGTAGAGGTCAGTGCCTCCTGATCCAGAGCCCCCACCTGGAGTCCCCCTAGCCTCCTGGATTAACCCCATGATGAGGTCAGAGCCTCCTGATCCAGAGCCCCCACCTGGAGTCCACCAGCCACCTGGATTAACCCCGTGATGAGGTCAGAGCCTCCTGATCCAAGGCCCCCACCTGGTATCCCCCAGCCACCTGGATTAACCGCGTGTTGAGATTAGAGCCTCCTGATCCAAGGCCCCCACCTGGAGTCCCCCAGCCACCTGGATTAACCCCGTGATGAGGTCAGAGCCTCCTGATCCAAGGTCCCCACCTGGAGTCCCCCAGCCACCTGGATTAACCCCGTGATGAGGTCAGAGCCTCATGATCCAAAGCCCACACGTGGAGTCCCCCCAGCCACCTGGATTAACCCCGTGATGAGGTCAGTGCCTCCTGATCCAAGGCCCCACCTTGAGTCCCCACAGCCACCTGGATTAGCCCCGTGATGAGGTCAGAGCCTCCTGATCCAAGGACCCACCTGGAGTCCCCACAGCCACCTGGATTAACCCCGTGATGAGGTCAGTGCCTCCTGATCCAAGGCCCCACCTTGAGTCCCCACAGCCACCTGGATTAACCCTGTGATGAGGTCAGAGCCTCCTGATCCAAGGTCCCCACCTGGAGTCCCCCAGCCACCTGGATTAACCCCGTGATGAGGTCAGTGCCTCCTGATCCAAGGCCCCACCTGGAGTTCCCCCAGCCACCTGGATTAACCCTGTGATGAGGTCAGAGCCTCCTGATCCAGAGCCCCCACCTGGAGTCCCCCAGCCACCTGGATTAACCCCGTGATGAGGTCAGAGCCTCCTGATCCAAGGCCCCCACCTGGAGTCCCCCAGCCACCTGGATTGACCCCGTGATGAGGTCAGAGCCTCCTGATCCAGAGCCCCCACCTGGAGTCGCCCCAGCCACCTGGATTAACCCTGTGATGAGGTCAGAGCCTCCTGATCCAGAGCCCCCACCTGGAGTCCCCCCGCCACCTGGATTAACCCCGTGATGAGGTCAGAGCCTCCTGATCCACGGCCCCCACCTGGAGTCCCCCCAGCCACCTGGATTGACCCCGTGATGAGGTCAGAGCCTCCTGATCCAGAGCCCCCACCTGGAGCCCCACAGCCACCTGGATTAACCCCGTGATGACGTCAGTGCCTCCTGATCCAAGACCTCACCTGGAGTCCCCCCAGCCATTTGGAATAACCCCGTGATGAGGTCAGAGCCTCCTGATCCAAGGCCCCCACCTGGAATCCCCCAGCCACCTGGCTTAACCCTGTGATGAGGTCAGAGCATCCTGATCCAAGGTCCCCACCTGGAGTCCCCCAGCCACCTGGATTAACCCCGTGATGAGGTCAGTGACTCCTGATCCAGCCCCCACCTGGAGTCGCCCCAGCCACCCGGATTAACCCTGTGATGAGGTCAGAGCCTCGTGATCCAGAGCCCCCACCTGGAGCCCCCCAGCCACCTGGATTAACCCCGTGATGAGGTCAGAGCCTCATGATCCAGAGCCCCCACATGGAGTCCCCCCAGCCACCTGGATTAACCCCCTGAAGAGTTCAGAACCTCCTGATCCAAGGCCCCCACCTGGAGTAGCCCCAGCCACCTGGATTAACCCCATGATGAGGTCAGAGCCTCCTGATCCAGAGCCCACACCTGGAGTCGCCCAGCAACCTGGATTAACCCCGTGATGAGGTCAGAGCCTCCTGATCCAAGGCCCCCACCTGGAGTCCCCCCAGCCACCTGGATTGACCCCGTGATGAGGTCAGAGCCTCCTGATCCGAGGCCCCCACCTGGAGCCCCCCAGCCACCTGGATTAACCCCGTGATGAGGTCATAGCCTCCTGATCCAAGGCCACCACCTGGAGTCCCCCCAGCCACCTGGATTAACCCCGTGATGAGGTCAGAGCCCCTGATCCAAGGCCCCCACCTGGAACACCCCAGTAACCTGGATTATCCCCATGATGAGGTCAGAGCCTCCTGATCCAAGGCCCCCACCTGGAACCCCCCCAGCCACCTTGATTAACCTCCTGATGAGGTTAGAGCCTCCTGATCCAAGGCCCCCACCTGGAGTCCCCCAGCCAACTGGATTAACCCCGTGATGAGGTCAGAACCTCCTGATCCAAGGCCCCCACCTGGATTCCCCCAGCCACCTGGATTAACCCCGTGATGAGGTCAGAACCTCCTGATCCAAGGGCCCCAACTGGAGTTCCCCCAGCCACCTGGATTAACCCCGTGATGAGGTCAGAGCCTCGTGACACAGGCCCCCACCTGGAGTCCCGCAGCCACCGGGATTAACCCCGTGATGAGGTCAGAGCCTCCTGACACAGGCCCTCACCTGGAGTCCCCCAGCCACCTGGATTAACCCCGAGATGAGGTCAGAGCCTCCTGATCCAGAGCCCCCACCTGGAGTCCCCCAGTCACCTGGATTAACCCCGAGATGAGGTCAGAGCCTCCTGATCCAAATTCCCCACCTGGAGTCCCCCACCCACCTGGATTAACCCCGAGATGAGGTCAGAACCTCCTGATCCAGAGCCCCCACCCTGAGTCCCCCAGCCACCTGGATTAACCCCGTGATGAGATCAGAACCTCCTGTTCCAAGGCCCCCACCTGGATTCCCCCAGCCACCTGGATTATCCCCGTGATGAGGTCAGAGCCTCCTGATCCAGAGCCCCCACCTGGAGTCCCCCAGCCACCTGGATTAACCCCGTGATGAGGTCAGAGCCTCCTGATCCAGAGCCCCCTCCTGGAGTCCCCCCAGCCACCTGATTGACCCCATGATGAGGTCAGAGCCTCCTGATCCAGAGCCCCCACCTGGAGTCCCCCAGACACCTGGATTAACCCCGTGATGAGGTCAGAGCCTCCTGATCCAAGGCCCCCACCTGGAGTTTCCCCAGCCACCTGGATTAACCCCGTGATGAGGTCAGAGCATCCTGATACAAGGCCCCCACCTGGATTCCTCCAGCCACCTGGATTAACCCCGTGATGAGGACAATACCTCCTGATCCAGAGCCCCCACCTGGTGTCCCCACAGCCACCTGGATTAACCCCATGATGAGGTCAGTGCCTCCTGATCCAGAGCCCCCACCTGGAGTCCCCCCAGCCATCTGGATTAACCCCATGATCAGGTCAGAGCCTCCTGATCCAGAACCCCACCTGAAGTCCCCCCAGCCACCTGGATTAACCCTATGTAGAGGTCAGTGCCTCCTGATCCAGAGCCCCCACCTGGAGTCCCCCTAGCCTCCTGGATTAATCCCATGATGAGGTCAGAGCCTCCTGATCCAGAGCCCCCACCTGTATCCACCAGCCACCTGGATTAACCCCGTGATGAGGTCAGAGCCTCCTGATCCAAGGCCCCCACCTGGAATCCCCCAGCCACCTGGATTAACCGCGTGTTGAGATCAGAGCCTCCTGATCCAAGGCCCCCATCTGGAGTCCCCCAGCCACCTGGATTAACCCCATGATGAGGTCAGAGCCTCCTGATCCAAGGCCCCCACCTGGAGTCCCCCAGCCACCTGGATTAACCCCGTGATGAGGTCAGAGCCTCCTGATCCAAGGTCCCCACCTGGAGTCCCCCAGCCACCTGGATTAACCCCGTGATGAGGTCAGAGCCTCATGATCCAAAGCCCACACGTGGAGTCCCCAATCCACCTGTATTAACCCAGTGATGAGGCCAGAGCCTCCTGATCCAAGGCCCCCACCTAGAGTCCCCCAAGCCACCTGGATTAACCCCGTGATGAGGTCAGAGCCTCCTGATCCATGGCCCCCACCTGGAGTCCCCCAGCCACCTGGATTATCACCGTGATGAGGTCAGTGCCTCCTGATCCAAGGCCCCACCTTGAGTCCCCCCAGCCACCTGGATTAACCCCGTGATGAGGTCAGTGCCTCCTGATCCAAGGCCCCACCTTGAGTCCCCACAGCCACCTGGATTAGCCCCGTGATGAGGTCAGAGCCTCCTGATCCAAGGACCCACCTGGAGTCCCCACAGCCACCTGGATTAGCCCCGTGATGAGGTCAGAGCCTCCTGATCCAAGGACCCACCTGGAGTCCCCCAGCCACCTGGATTAACCCTGTGATGAGGTCAGAGCCTCCTGATCCAAGGTCCCCACCTGGAGTCCCCCAGCCACCTGGATTAACCCCGTGATGAGGTCAGTGCCTCCTGATCCAAGGCCCCACCTGGAGTTCCCCCAGCCACCTGGATTAACCCTGTGATGAGGTCAGAGCCTCCTGATCCAGAGCCCCCACCTGGAGTCCCCCAGCCACCTGGATTAACCCCGTGATGAGGTCAGAGCCTCCTGATCCAAGGCCCCCACCTGGAGTCCCCCAGCCACCTGGATTGACCCCGTGATGAGGTCAGAGCCTCCTGATCCAGAGCCCCCACCTGGAGTCGCCCCAGCCACCTGGATTAACCCTGTGATGAGGTCAGAGCCTCCTGATCCAGAGCCCCCACCTGGAGTCCCCCCGCCACCTGGATTAACCCCGTGATGAGGTCAGAGCCTCCTGATCCACGGCCCCCACCTGGAGTCCCCCCAGCCACCTGGATTGACCCCGTGATGAGGTCAGAGCCTCCTGATCCAGAGGCCCCACCTGGAGCCCCA
Source organism: Urocitellus parryii (assembly GCF_045843805.1). Lineage (NCBI taxonomy): Eukaryota > Metazoa > Chordata > Mammalia > Rodentia > Sciuridae > Urocitellus > Urocitellus parryii. The sequence goes on along the minus strand of NC_135531.1, from coordinate 1,620,222 downwards.
CAGCCACCTGGATTAACCCCGTGATGACGTCAGTGCCTCCTGATCCAAGACCTCACCTGGAGTCCCCCCAGCCATTTGGAATAACCCCGTGATGAGGTCAGAGCCTCCTGATCCAAGGCCCCCACCTGGAATCCCCCAGCCACCTGGCTTAACCCTGTGATGAGGTCAGAGCCTCCTGATGCAAGGTCCCCACCTGGAGTCCCCCAGCCACCTGGATTAATCCCGTGATGAGGTCAGTGACTCCTGATCCAGCCCCCACCTGGAGTCGCCCCAGCCACCCGGATTAACCCTGTGATGAGGTCAGAGCCTCCTGATCCAGAGCCCCCACCTGGAGTCCCCCCGCCACCTGGATTAACCCCGTGATGAGGTCAGAGCCTCCTGATCCAAGGTCCCCACCTGGAGTCCCCCAGCCACCTGGATTGACCCCGTGATGAGGTCAGAGCCTCCTGATCCAGAGCCCCCACCTGGAGTCCCCAGGCCACCTGGATTAACCCCGTGATGAGGTCAGAGCCTCCTGATCCAGAGCCCCCACCTGGAGTCCCCACGCCACCTAGATTAACCCTGTGATGAGGTCAGAGCCTCCAGATACAAGGCCCCACCTGGAGTTGCCCAGCCACCTGGATTAACCCCAATATGAGGTCAGAGCCTCCTGATCCAGAGCCCCCACCTGGAGCCCCCCCGCCACCTGGATTAACCCCGTGATGAGGTCAGAGCCTCATGATCCAGAGCCCCACATGGAGTCCCCCCAGCTACCTGGATTAACTCCGTGAATAGGTCAGAACCTCCTGACCAAGGCCCCCACCTGGAGTCCCCCCAGACACCTGGATTAACCCCATGATGAGGTCAGAGCCTCCTGATCCAGAGCCCCCACCTGGAGTCCCCCAGCCACCTGGATTAACCCCGTGATGAGGTCAGTGCCTCCTGATCCAAGGCCCCTACCTGGAGCCCCCCAGCCACCTGGATTAACCCCAGGATGAGGTCAGAACCTCCAGATCCAAGGCCCCCACATGGAGTTCCCCCAGCCACCTGGATTAACCCCGTGATGAGGTCAGAGCCTCCTGACACAGGCCCCAACTGGAGTCCCCCCAGCCAACTGGATTAACCCCAAGATGAGGTCAGAGCCTCCTGATCCAGAGCCCCCACCTGGAGTCCCCCAGTCACCTGGATTAACCCCGAGATGAGGTCAGAGCCTCCTGATCCAAATCCCCCACCTGGAGTCCCCCACCCACCTGGATTAACCCCGAGATGAGGTCAGAACATCCTGATCCAGAGCCCCCACCCTGAGTCCCCCAACCACCTGGATTAACCCCGTGATGAGGTGAGAGCCTCCTGATCCAGAGCACCCACCTGGAGTCCCCCCAGACACCTGGATTAACCCCGTGATGAGGTCAGAGCCTCCTGATCCAGAGCACCCACCTGGAGTCCCCCTAGCCACCTGGATTGAACCCGTGATGAGGTCAGAACCTCCTGATCCAAGGCCCCCACCAGGAGTCCCCCCAGCCACCTGGATTAACCCCATGATGAGGTCAGAGCCTCCTGATCCAGAGCCCACACCTGGAGTCGCCCAGCAACCTGGATTAACCCCGTGATGAGGTCAGAGCCTCCTGATCCAAGGCCCCCACCTGGAGTCCCCCCAGCCACCTGGATTGACCCCGTGATGAGGTCAGAGCCTCCTGATCCGAGGCCCCCACCTGGAGCCCCCCAGCCACCTGGATTAACCCCGTGATGAGGTCATAGCCTCCTGATCCAAGGCCACCACCTGGAGTCCCCCCAGCCACCTGGATTAACCCCGTGATGAGGTCAGAGCCCCTGATCCAAGGCCCCCACCTGGAACACCCCAGTAACCTGGATTAACCCCATGATGAGGTCAGAGCCTCCTGATCCAAGGCCCCCACCTGGAGCCCCCCCAGCCACCTTGATTAACCTCCTGATGAGGTTAGAGCCTCCTGATCCAAGGCCCCCACCTGGAGTCCCCCAGCCAACTGGATTTACCCCGTGATGAGGTCAGAACCTCCTGATCCAAGGCCCCCACCTGGATTCCCCCAGCCACCTGGATTAACCCTGTGATGAGGTCAGAACCTCCTGATCCAAGGGCCCCAACTGGAGTTCCCCCAGCCACCTGGATTAACCCCGTGATGAGGTCAGAGCCTCGTGACACAGGCCCCCACCTGGAGTCCCCCAGCCACCGGGATTAACCCCGTGATGAGGTCAGAGCCTCCTGACACAGGCCCTCACCTGGAGTCCCCCAGCCACCTGGATTAACCCCGAGATGAGGTCAGAGCCTCCTGATCCAGAGCCCCCACCTGGAGTCCCCCAGTCACCTGGATTAACCCCGAGATGAGGTCAGAGCCTCCTGATCCAAATTCCCCACCTGGAGTCCCCCACCCACCTGGATTAACCCCGAGATGAGGTCAGAACCTCCTGATCCAGAGCCCCCACCCTGAGTCCCCCAGCCACCTGGATTAACCCTGTGATGAGGTCAGAGCATCCTGATCCAAGGTCCCCACCTGGAGTCCCCCAGCCACCTGGATTAACCCCGTGATGAGGTCAGAGCCTCCTGATCCAGAGCCCCCACCTGGAGTCCCCCCAGCCACCTGGATTGACCCCATGATGAGGTCAGAGCCTCCTGATCCAGAGCCCCCACCTGGAGTCCCCCCAGACACCTGGATTAACCCCGTGATGAGGTCAGAGCGTCCTGATCCAAGGCCCCCACATGGAGTTTCCCCAGCCACCTGGATTAACCCCGTGATGAGGTCAGAGCATCCTGATCCAAGGCCCCCACCTGGATTCCTCCAGCCACCTGGATTAACCCCGTGATGAGGACAAAACCTCCTGATCCAGAGCCCCCACCTGGTGTCCCCACAGCCACCTGGATTAACCCCATGATGAGGTCAGTGCCTCCTGATCCAGAGCCCCCACCTGGAGTCCCCCCAGCCATCTGGATTAACCCCATGATCAGGTCAGAGCCTCTTGATCCAGAACCTTACCTGAAGTCCCCCCAGCCACCTGGATTAACCCCATGTTGAGGTCAGTGCCTCCTGATCCAGAGCCCCCACCTGGAGTCCCCCTAGCCTCCTGGATTAACCCCATGATGAGGTCAGAGCCTCCTGATCCAGAGCCCCCACCTGGAGTCCACCAGCCACCTGGATTAACCCCGTGATGAGGTCAGAGCCTCCTGATCCAAGGCCCCCACCTGGAGTCCCCCAGCCACCTGGATTAACCCCGTGATGAGGTCAGAGCCTCCTGATCCAAGGTCCCCACCTGGAGTCCCCCAGCCACCTGGATTAACCCCGTGATGAGGTCAGAGCCTCCTGATCCAAGGTCCCCACCTGGAGTCCCCCAGCCACCTGGATTAACCCCGTGATGAGGTCAGAGCCTCATGATCCAAAGCCCACAAGTAGAGTCCCCAATCCACCTGTATTAACCCAGTGATGAGGCCAGAGCCTCCTGATCCAAGGCCCCCACCTGGAGTCCCCCAAGCCACCTGGATTAACCCCGTGATGAGGTCAGAGCCTCCTGATCCATGGCCCCCACCTGGAGTCCCCCAGCCACCTGGATTATCACCGTGATGAGGTCAGAGCCTCCTGATCCAAGGCCCCCACCTGTAACCCCCCCTGCCACCTGGATTAACCCAGTGATGAAGTCAGAGCCTCATGATCCAGAGCCCCCATCTGGATTCCCCCAGCCACCAGGATTAACCCCGAGAACAGGTCAGAGCCTCCTGATCCAGAGCCCCCACCTGGAGCCCCCCAGCCCCCTGGATTTACCCCGTGATGAGGTCAGAGCCTCCTGATCCAAGACCCCCACCTGGAGTCCCCCCAGCCACCTGGATTAACCCCGTGATGAGGTCAGTGCCTCCTGATCCAAGGCCCCACCTGGAGTCCCCACAGCCACCTGGATTAGCCCCGTGATGAGGTCAGAGCCTCCTGATCCAAGGACCCACCTGGAGTCCCCCAGCCACCTGGATTAACCCTGTGATGAGGTCAGAGCCTCCTGATCCAAGGCCCCCACCTGGAGTCCCCCAGCCACCTGGATTAACCCCGTGATGAGGTCAGTGCCTCCTGATCCAAGGCCCCACCTGGAGTTCCCCCAGCCACCTGGATTAACCCTGTGATGAGGTCAGAGCCTCCTGATCCAGAGCCCCCACCTGGATTCCCCCAGCCACCTGGATTAACCCCGTGATGAGGTCAGAGCCTCCTGATCCAAGGCCCCCACCTGGAGTCCCCCAGCCACCTGGATTAACCCTGTGATGAGGTCAGAGCCTCCTGATCCAGAGCCCCCACCTGGAGTCCCCCCGCCACCTGGATTAACCCCGTGATGAGGTCAGAGCCTCCTGATCCACGGCCCCCACCTGGAGTCCCCCCAGCCACCTGGATTGACCCCGTGATGAGGTCAGAGCCTCCTGATCCAGAGCCCCCACCTGGAGCCCCACAGCCACCTGGATTAACCCCGTGATGACGTCAGTGCCTCCTGATCCAAGACCTCACCTGGAGTCCCCCCAGCCATTTGGAATAACCCCGTGATGAGGTCAGAGCCTCCTGATCCAAGGCCCCCACCTGGAATCCCCCAGCCACCTGGCTTAACCCTGTGATGAGGTCAGAGCATCCTGATCCAAGGTCCCCACCTGGAGTCCCCCAGCCACCTGGATTAACCCCGTGATGAAGTCAGTGACTCCTGATCCAGCCCCCACCTGGAGTCGCCCCAGCCACCCGGATTAACCCTGTGATGAGGTCAGAGCCTCGTGATCCAGAGCCCCCACCTGGAGCCCCCCAGCCACCTGGATTAACCCCGTGATGAGATCAGAGCCTCCTGATCCAGAGCCCCCACATGGAGTCCCCCCAGCCACCTGGATTAACCCCCTGAAGAGTTCAGGCCCTCCTGATCCAAGGCCCCCACCTGGAGTAGCCCCAGCCACCTGGATTAACCCCATGATGAGGTCAGAGCCTCCTGATCCAGAGCCCACACCTGGAGTCGCCCAGCAACCTGGATTAACCCCGTGATGAGGTCAGAGCCTCCTGAACCAAGGCCCCCACCTGGAGTCCCCCCAGCCACCTGGATTGACCCCGTGATGAGGTCAGAGCCTCCTGATCCGAGGCCCCCACCTGGAGCCCCCCAGCCACCTGGATTAACCCCGTGATGAGGTCATAGCCTCCTGATCCAAGGCCACCACCTGGAGTCCCCCCAGCCACCTGGATTAACCCCGTGATGAGGTCAGAGCCCCTGATCCAAGGCCCCCACCTGGAACACCCCAGTAACCTGGATTAACCCCATGATGAGGTCAGAGCCTCCTGATCCAAGGCCCCCACCTGGAGCCCCCCCAGCCACCTTGATTAACCTCCTGATGAGGTTAGAGCCTCCTGATCCAAGGCCCCCACCTGGAGTCCCCCAGCCAACTGGATTTACCCCGTGATGAGGTCAGAACCTCCTGATCCAAGGCCCCCACCTGGATTCCCCCAGCCACCTGGATTAACCCCGTGATGAGGTCAGAACCTACTGATCCAAGGGCCCCAACTGGAGTTCCCCCAGCCACCTGGATTAACCCCGTGATTAGGTCAGAGCCTCGTGACACAGGCCCCCACCTGGAGTCCCCCAGCCACCGGGATTAACCCCGTGATGAGGTCAGAGCCTCCTGACACAGGCCCTCACCTGGAGTCCCCCAGCCACCTGGATTAACCCCGAGATGAGGTCAGAGCCTCCTGATCCAGAGCCCCCACCTGGAGTCCCCCAGTCACCTGGATTAACCCCGAGATGAGGTCAGAGCCTCCTGATCCAAATTCCCCACCTGGAGTCCCCCACCCACCTGGATTAACCCCGAGATGAGGTCAGAACCTCCTGATCCAGAGCCCCCACCCTGAGTCCCCCAGACACCTGGATGAACCCCGTGATGAGATCAGAACCTCCTGTTCCAAGGCCCCCACCTGGAGTCCCCCAGCCACCTGGATTAACCCCGTGATGAGGTCGGAGCCTCCTGATCCAGAGCCCCCTCCTGGAGTCCCCCCAGCCACCTGATTGACCCCATGATGAGGTCAGAGCCTCCTGATCCAGAGCCCCCACCTGGAGTCCCCCAGACACCTGGATTAACCCCGTGATGAGGTCAGAGCCTCCTGATCCAAGGCCCCCACCTGGAGTTTCCCCAGCCACCTGGATTAACCCCGTGATGAGGTCAGAGCATCCTGATACAAGGCCCCCACCTGGATTCCTCCAGCCACCTGGATTAACCCCGTGATGAGGACAAAACCTCCTGATCCAGAGCCCCCACCTGGTGTCCCCACAGCCACCTGGATTAACCCCATGATGAGGTCAGTGCCTCCTGATCCAGAGCCCCCACCTGGAGTCCCCCCAGCCATCTGGATTAACCCCATGATCAGGTCAGAGCCTCCTGATCCAGAACCCCACCTGAAGTCCCCCCAGCCACCTGGATTAACCCTATGTAGAGGTCAGTGCCTCCTGATCCAGAGCCCCCACCTGGAGTCCCCCTAGCCTCCTGGATTAACCCCATGATGAGGTCAGAGCCTCCTGATCCAGAGCCCCCACCTGGAGTCCACCAGCCACCTGGATTAACCCCGTGATGAGGTCAGAGCCTCCTGATCCAAGGCCCCCATCTGGAGTCCCCCAGCCACCTGGATTAACCCCATGATGAGGTCAGAGCCTCCTGATCCAAGGCCCCCACCTGGAGTCCCCCAGCCACCTGGATTAACCCCGTGATGAGGTCAGAGCCTCCTGATCCAAGGTCCCCACCTGGAGTCCCCCAGCCGCCTGGATTAACCCCGTGATGAGGTCAGACCTCATGATCCAAAGCCCACACGTGGAGTCCCCAATCCACCTGTATTAACCCAGTGATGAGGCCAGAGCCTCCTGATCCAAGGCCCCCACCTAGAGTCCCCCAAGCCACCTGGATTAACCCCGTGATGAGGTCAGAGCCTCCTGATCCATGGCCCCCACCTGGAGTCCCCCAGCCACCTGGATTATCACCTTGATGAGGTCAGAGCCTCCTGATCCAAGGCCCCCACCTGTAACCCCCCGGCCACCTGGATTAACCCAGTGATGAAGTCAGAGCCTCATGATCCAGAGCTCCCACCTGGATTCCCCCAGCCACCTGGATTAACCCCGAGAACAGGTCAGAGCCTCCTGATCCAGAGCCCCCACCTGGAGCCCCCCAGCCACCTGGATTTACCCCGTGATGAGGTCAGAGCCTCCTGATCCAAGACCCCCACCTGGAGTCCCCCCAGCCACCTGGATTAACCCCGTGATGAGGTCAGTGCCTCCTGATCCAAGGCCCCACCTTGAGTCCCCACAGCCACCTGGATTAGCCCCGTGATGAGGTCAGAGCTTCCTGATCCAAGGACCCACCTGGAGTCCCCACAGCCACCTGGATTAGCCCCGTGATGAGGTCAGAGCCTCCTGATCCAAGGACCCACCTGGAGTCCCCCCAGACACCTGGATTAACCCCGTGATGAGGTCAGAGCGTCCTGATCCAAGGCCCCCACATGGAGTTTCCCCAGCCACCTGGATTAACCCCGTGATGAGGTCAGAGCATCCTGATCCAAGGCCCCAACCTGGATTCCTCCAGCCACCTGGATTAACCCCGTGATGAGGACAAAACCTCCTGATCCAGAGCCCCCACCTGGTGTCCCCACAGCCACCTGGATTAACCCCATGATGAGGTCAGTGCCTCCTGATCCAGAGCCCCCACCTGGAGTCCCCCCAGCCATCTGGATTAACCCCATGATCAGGTCAGAGCCTCTTGATCCAGAACCTTACCTGAAGTCCCCCCAGCCACCTGGATTAACCCCATGTTGAGGTCAGTGCCTCCTGATCCAGAGCCCCCACCTGGAGTCCCCCTAGCCTCCTGGATTAACCCCATGATGAGGTCAGAGCCTCCTGATCCAGAGCCCCCACCTGGAGTCCACCAGCCACCTGGATTAACCCCGTGATGAGGTCAGAGCCTCCTGATCCAAGGCCCCCACCTGGAGTCCCCCAGCCACCTGGATTAACCCCGTGATGAGGTCAGAGCCTCCTGATCCAAGGTCCCCACCTGGAGTCCCCCAGCCACCTGGATTAACCCCGTGATGAGGTCAGAGCCTCCTGATCCAAGGTCCCCACCTGGAGTCCCCCAGCCACCTGGATTAACCCCGTGATGAGGTCAGAGCCTCATGATCCAAAGCCCACAAGTAGAGTCCCCAATCCACCTGTATTAACCCAGTGATGAGGCCAGAGCCTCCTGATCCAAGGCCCCCACCTGGAGTCCCCCAAGCCACCTGGATTAACCCCGTGATGAGGTCAGAGCCTCCTGATCCATGGCCCCCACCTGGAGTCCCCCAGCCACCTGGATTATCACCGTGATGAGGTCAGAGCCTCCTGATCCAAGGCCCCCACCTGTAACCCCCCCTGCCACCTGGATTAACCCAGTGATGAAGTCAGAGCCTCATGATCCAGAGCCCCCATCTGGATTCCCCCAGCCACCAGGATTAACCCCGAGAACAGGTCAGAGCCTCCTGATCCAGAGCCCCCACCTGGAGCCCCCCAGCCACCTGGATTTACCCCGTGATGAGGTCAGAGCCTCCTGATCCAAGACCCCCACCTGGAGTCCCCCCAGCCACCTGGATTAACCCCGTGATGAGGTCAGTGCCTCCTGATCCAAGGCCCCACCTGGAGTCCCCACAGCCACCTGGATTAGCCCCGTGATGAGGTCAGAGCCTCCTGATCCAAGGACCCACCTGGAGTCCCCCAGCCACCTGGATTAACCCTGTGATGAGGTCAGAGCCTCCTGATCCAAGGCCCCCACCTGGAGTCCCCCAGCCACCTGGATTAACCCCGTGATGAGGTCAGTGCCTCCTGATCCAAGGCCCCACCTGGAGTTCCCCCAGCCACCTGGATTAACCCTGTGATGAGGTCAGAGCCTCCTGATCCAGAGCCCCCACCTGGAGTCCCCCAGCCACCTGGATTAACCCCGTGATGAGGTCAGAGCCTCCTGATCCAAGGCCCCCACCTGGAGTCCCCCAGCCACCTGGATTAACCCTGTGATGAGGTCAGAGCCTCCTGATCCAGAGCCCCCACCTGGAGTCCCCCCGCCACCTGGATTAACCCCGTGATGAGGTCAGAGCCTCCTGATCCACGGCCCCCACCTGGAGTCCCCCCAGCCACCTGGATTGACCCCGTGATGAGGTCAGAGCCTCCTGATCCAGAGCCCCCACCTGGAGCCCCACAGCCACCTGGATTAACCCCGTGATGACGTCAGTGCCTCCTGATCCAAGACCTCACCTGGAGTCCCCCCAGCCATTTGGAATAACCCCCTGATGAGGTCAGAGCCTCCTGATCCAAGGCCCCCACCTGGAATCCCCCAGCCACCTGGCTTAACCCTGTGATGAGGTCAGAGCATCCTGATCCAAGGTCCCCACCTGGAGTCCCCCAGCCACCTGGATTAACCCCGTGATGAAGTCAGTGACTCCTGATCCAGCCCCCACCTGGAGTCGCCCCAGCCACCCGGATTAACCCTGTGATGAGGTCAGAGCCTCGTGATCCAGAGCCCCCACCTGGAGCCCCCCAGCCACCTGGATTAACCCCGTGATGAGATCAGAGCCTCCTGATCCAGAGCCCCCACATGGAGTCCCCCCAGCCACCTGGATTAACCCCCTGAAGAGTTCAGGCCCTCCTGATCCAAGGCCCCCACCTGGAGTAGCCCCAGCCACCTGGATTAACCCCATGATGAGGTCAGAGCCTCCTGATCCAGAGCCCACACCTGGAGTCGCCCAGCAACCTGGATTAACCCCGTGATGAGGTCAGAGCCTCCTGAACCAAGGCCCCCACCTGGAGTCCCCCAGCCACCTGGAATGACCCCGTGATGAGGTCAGAGCCTCCTGATCCGAGGCCCCCACCTGGAGCCCCCCAGCCACCTGGATTAACCCCGTGATGAGGTCAGAGCCCCTGATCCAAGGCCCCCACCTGGAACACCCCAGTAACCTGGATTAACCCCATGATGAGGTCAGAGCCTCCTGATCCAAGGCCCCCACCTGGAGCCCCCCCAGCCACCTTGATTAACCTCCTGATGAGGTTAGAGCCTCCTGATCCAAGGCCCCCACCTGGAGTCCCCCAGCCAACTGGATTTACCCCGTGATGAGGTCAGAACCTCCTGATCCAAGGCCCCCACCTGGATTCCCCCAGCCACCTGGATTAACCCCGTGATGAGGTCAGAACCTACTGATCCAAGGGCCCCAACTGGAGTTCCCCCAGCCACCTGGATTAACCCCGTGATTAGGTCAGAGCCTCGTGACACAGGCCCCCACCTGGAGTCCCCCAGCCACCGGGATTAACCCCGTGATGAGGTCAGAGCCTCCTGACACAGGCCCTCACCTGGAGTCCCCCAGCCACCTGGATTAACCCCGAGATGAGGTCAGAGCCTCCTGATCCAGAGCCCCCACCTGGAGTCCCCCAGTCACCTGGATTAACCCCGAGATGAGGTCAGAGCCTCCTGAACCAAGTCCCCCACCTGGAGTCCCCCCAGCCACCTGGATTGACCCCGTGATGAGGTCAGAGCCTCCTGATCCGAGGCCCCCACCTGGAGCCCCCCAGCCACCTGGATTAACCCCGTGATGAGGTCATAGCCTCCTGATCCAAGGCCACCACCTGGAGTCCCCCCAGCCACCTGGATTAACCCCGTGATGAGGTCAGAGCCCCTGATCCAAGGCCCCCACCTGGAACACCCCAGTAACCTGGATTAACCCCATGATGAGGTCAGAGCCTCCTGATCCAAGGCCCCCACCTGGAGCCCCCCCAGCCACCTTGATTAACCTCCTGATGAGGTTAGAGCCTCCTGATCCAAGGCCCCCACCTGGAGTCCCCCAGCCAACTGGATTTACCCCGTGATGAGGTCAGAACCTCCTGATCCAAGGCCCCCACCTGGATTCCCCCAGCCACCTGGATTAACCCCGTGATGAGGTCAGAACCTACTGATCCAAGGGCCCCAACTGGAGTTCCCCCAGCCACCTGGATTAACCCCGTGATTAGGTCAGAGCCTCGTGACACAGGCCCCCACCTGGAGTCCCCCAGCCACCGGGATTAACCCCGTGATGAGGTCAGAGCCTCCTGACACAGGCCCTCACCTGGAGTCCCCCAGCCACCTGGATTAACCCCGAGATGAGGTCAGAGCCTCCTGATCCAGAGCCCCCACCTGGAGTCCCCCAGTCACCTGGATTAACCCCGAGATGAGGTCAGAGCCTCCTGATCCAAATTCCCCACCTGGAGTCCCCCACCCACCTGGATTAACCCCGAGATGAGGTCAGAACCTCCTGATCCAGAGCCCCCACCCTGAGTCCCCCAGACACCTGGATGAACCCCGTGATGAGATCAGAACCTCCTGTTCCAAGGCCCCCACCTGGATTCCCCCAGCCACCTGGATTAACCCCGTGATGAGGTCAGAGCCTCCTGATCCAGAGCCCCCACCTGGAGTCCCCCAGCCACCTGGATTAACCCCGTGATGAGGTCGGAGCCTCCTGATCCAGAGCCCCCTCCTGGAGTCCCCCCAGCCACCTGATTGACCCCATGATGAGGTCAGAGCCTCCTGATCCAGAGCCCCCACCTGGAGTCCCCCAGACACCTGGATTAACCCCGTGATGAGGTCAGAGCCTCCTGATCCAAGGCCCCCACCTGGAGTTTCCCCAGCCACCTGGATTAACCCCGTGATGAGGTCAGAGCATCCTGATCCAGAGCCCCCACCTGGATTCCTCCAGCCACCTGGATTAACCCCGTGATGAGGACAAAACCTCCTGATCCAGAGCCCCCACCTGGTGTCCCCACAGCCACCTGGATTAACCCCATGATGAGGTCAGTGCCTCCTGATCCAGAGCCCCCACCTGGAGTCCCCCCAGCCATCTGGATTAACCCCATGATCAGGTCAGAGCCTCCTGATCCAGAACCCCACCTGAAGTCCCCCCAGCCACCTGGATTAACCCTATGTAGAGGTCAGTGCCTCCTGATCCAGAGCCCCCACCTGGAGTCCCCCTAGCCTCCTGGATTAACCCCATGATGAGGTCAGAGCCTCCTGATCCAGAGCCCCCACCTGGAGTCCACCAGCCACCTGGATTAACCCCGTGATGAGGTCAGAGCCTCCTGATCCAAGGCCCCCACCTGGAATCCCCCAGCCACCTGGATTAACCTCGTGTTGAGATCAGAGCCTCCTGATCCAAGGCCCCCATCTGGAGTCCCCCAGCCACCTGGATTAACCCCATGATGAGGTCAGAGCCTCCTGATCCAAGGCCCCCACCTGGAGTCCCCCAGCCACCTGGATTAACCCCGTGATGAGGTCAGAGCCTCCTGATCCAAGGTCCCCACCTGGAGTCCCCCAGCCACCTGGATTAACCCCGTGATGAGGTCAGACCTCATGATCCAAAGCCCACACGTGGAGTCCCCAATCCACCTGTATTAACCCAGTGATGAGGCCAGAGCCTCCTGATCCAAGGCCCCCACCTAGAGTCCCCCAAGCCACCTGGATTAACCCCGTGATGAGGTCAGAGCCTCCTGATCCATGGCCCCCACCTGGAGTCCCCCAGCCACCTGGATTATCACCGTGATGAGGTCAGAGCCTCCTGATCCAAGGCCCCCACCTGTAACCCCCCGGCCACCTGGATTAACCCAGTGATGAAGTCAGAGCCTCATGATCCAGAGCTCCCACCTGGATTCCCCCAGCCACCTGGATTAACCCCGAGAACAGGTCAGAGCCTCCTGATCCAGAGCCCCCACCTGGAGCCCCCCAGCCACCTGGATTTACCCCGTGATGAGGTCAGAGCCTCCTGATCCAAGACCCCCACCTGGAGTCCCCCCAGCCACCTGGATTAACCCCGTGATGAGGTCAGTGCCTCCTGATCCAAGGCCCCACCTTGAGTCCCCACAGCCACCTGGATTAGCCCCGTGATGAGGTCAGAGCTTCCTGATCCAAGGACCCACCTGGAGTCCCCACAGCCACCTGGATTAGCCCCGTGATGAGGTCAGAGCCTCCTGATCCAAGGACCCACCTGGAGTCCCCCAGCCACCTGGATTAACCCTGTGATGAGGTCAGAGCCTCCTGATCCAAGGCCCCCACCTGGAGTCCCCCAGCCACCTGGATTAACCCCGTGATGAGGTCAGTGCCTCCTGATCCAAGGCCCCACCTGGAGTTCCCCCAGCCACCTGGATTAACCCTGTGATGAGGTCAGAGCCTCCTGATCCAGAGCCCCCACCTGGAGTCCCCCAGCCACCTGGATTAACCCCGTGATGAGGTCAGAGCCTCCTGATCCAAGGCCCCCACCTGGAGTCCCCCAGCCACCTGGATTGACCCCGTGATGAGGTCAGAGCCTCCTGATCCAGAGACCCACCTGGAGTCGCCCCAGCCACCTGGATTAACCCTGTGATGAGGTCAGAGCCTCCTGATCCAGAGCCCCCACCTGGAGTCCCCCCGCCACCTGGATTAACCCCGTGATGAGGTCAGAGCCTCCTGATCCACGGCCCCCACCTGGAGTCCCCCCAGCCACCTGGATTGACCCCGTGATGAGGTCAGAGCCTCCTGATCCAGAGCCCCCACCTGGAGCCCCACAGCCACCTGGATTAACCCCGTGATGACGTCAGTGCCTCCTGATCCAAGACCTCACCTGGAGTCCCCCCAGCCATTTGGAATAACCCCGTGATGAGGTCAGAGCCTCCTGATCCAAGGCCCCCACCTGGAATCCCCCAGCCACCTGGCTTAACCCTGTGATGAGGTCAGAGCCTCCTGATCCAAGGTCCCCACCTGGAGTCCCCCAGCCACCTGGATTAACCCCGAGATGAGGTCAGAGCCTCCTGATCCAGAGCCCCCACCTGGAGTCCCCCAGTCACCTGGATTAACCCCGAGATGAGGTCAGAGCCTCCTGATCCAAATTCCCCACCTGGAGTCCCCCACCCACCTGGATTAACCCCGAGATGAGGTCAGAACCTCCTGATCCAGAGCCCCCACCCTGAGTCCCCCAGACACCTGGATGAACCCCGTGATGAGATCAGAACCTCCTGTTCCAAGGCCCCCACCTGGATTCCCCCAGCCACCTGGATTAACCCCGTGATGAGGTCAGAGCCTCCTGATCCAGAGCCCCCACCTGGAGTCCCCCAGCCACCTGGATTAACCCCGTGATGAGGTCGGAGCCTCCTGATCCAGAGCCCCCTCCTGGAGTCCCCCCAGCCACCTGATTGACCCCATGATGAGGTCAGAGCCTCCTGATCCAGAGCCCCCACCTGGAGTCCCCCAGACACCTGGATTAACCCCGTGATGAGGTCAGAGCCTCCTGATCCAAGGCCCCCACCTGGAGTTTCCCCAGCCACCTGGATTAACCCCGTGATGAGGTCAGAGCATCCTGATCCAGAGCCCCCACCTGGATTCCTCCAGCCACCTGGATTAACCCCGTGATGAGGACAAAACCTCCTGATCCAGAGCCCCCACCTGGTGTCCCCACAGCCACCTGGATTAACCCCATGATGAGGTCAGTGCCTCCTGATCCAGAGCCCCCACCTGGAGTCCCCCCAGCCATCTGGATTAACCCCATGATCAGGTCAGAGCCTCCTGATCCAGAACCCCACCTGAAGTCCCCCCAGCCACCTGGATTAACCCTATGTAGAGGTCAGTGCCTCCTGATCCAGAGCCCCCACCTGGAGTCCCCCTAGCCTCCTGGATTAACCCCATGATGAGGTCAGAGCCTCCTGATCCAGAGCCCCCACCTGGAGTCCACCAGCCACCTGGATTAACCCCGTGATGAGGTCAGAGCCTCCTGATCCAAGGCCCCCACCTGGAATCCCCCAGCCACCTGGATTAACCTCGTGTTGAGATCAGAGCCTCCTGATCCAAGGCCCCCATCTGGAGTCCCCCAGCCACCTGGATTAACCCCATGATGAGGTCAGAGCCTCCTGATCCAAGGCCCCCACCTGGAGTCCCCCAGCCACCTGGATTAACCCCGTGATGAGGTCAGAGCCTCCTGATCCAAGGTCCCCACCTGGAGTCCCCCAGCCACCTGGATTAACCCCGTGATGAGGTCAGACCTCATGATCCAAAGCCCACACGTGGAGTCCCCAATCCACCTGTATTAACCCAGTGATGAGGCCAGAGCCTCCTGATCCAAGGCCCCCACCTAGAGTCCCCCAAGCCACCTGGATTAACCCCGTGATGAGGTCAGAGCCTCCTGATCCATGGCCCCCACCTGGAGTCCCCCAGCCACCTGGATTATCACCGTGATGAGGTCAGAGCCTCCTGATCCAAGGCCCCCACCTGTAACCCCCCGGCCACCTGGATTAACCCAGTGATGAAGTCAGAGCCTCATGATCCAGAGCTCCCACCTGGATTCCCCCAGCCACCTGGATTAACCCCGAGAACAGGTCAGAGCCTCCTGATCCAGAGCCCCCACCTGGAGCCCCCCAGCCACCTGGATTTACCCCGTGATGAGGTCAGAGCCTCCTGATCCAAGACCCCCACCTGGAGTCCCCCCAGCCACCTGGATTAACCCCGTGATGAGGTCAGTGCCTCCTGATCCAAGGCCCCACCTTGAGTCCCCACAGCCACCTGGATTAGCCCCGTGATGAGGTCAGAGCTTCCTGATCCAAGGACCCACCTGGAGTCCCCACAGCCACCTGGATTAGCCCCGTGATGAGGTCAGAGCCTCCTGATCCAAGGACCCACCTGGAGTCCCCCAGCCACCTGGATTAACCCTGTGATGAGGTCAGAGCCTCCTGATCCAAGGCCCCCACCTGGAGTCCCCCAGCCACCTGGATTAACCCCGTGATGAGGTCAGTGCCTCCTGATCCAAGGCCCCACCTGGAGTTCCCCCAGCCACCTGGATTAACCCTGTGATGAGGTCAGAGCCTCCTGATCCAGAGCCCCCACCTGGAGTCCCCCAGCCACCTGGATTAACCCCGTGATGAGGTCAGAGCCTCCTGATCCAAGGCCCCCACCTGGAGTCCCCCAGCCACCTGGATTGACCCCGTGATGAGGTCAGAGCCTCCTGATCCAGAGACCCACCTGGAGTCGCCCCAGCCACCTGGATTAACCCTGTGATGAGGTCAGAGCCTCCTGATCCAGAGCCCCCACCTGGAGTCCCCCCGCCACCTGGATTAACCCCGTGATGAGGTCAGAGCCTCCTGATCCACGGCCCCCACCTGGAGTCCCCCCAGCCACCTGGATTGACCCCGTGATGAGGTCAGAGCCTCCTGATCCAGAGCCCCCACCTGGAGCCCCACAGCCACCTGGATTAACCCCGTGATGACGTCAGTGCCTCCTGATCCAAGACCTCACCTGGAGTCCCCCCAGCCATTTGGAATAACCCCGTGATGAGGTCAGAGCCTCCTGATCCAAGGCCCCCACCTGGAATCCCCCAGCCACCTGGCTTAACCCTGTGATGAGGTCAGAGCCTCCTGATCCAAGGTCCCCACCTGGAGTCCCCCAGCCACCTGGATTAACCCCGTGATGAGGTCAGAGCCTCCTGATCCAGAGCCCCCACCTGGAGTTCCCACGCCACCTAGATTAACCCTGTGATGAGGTCAGAGCCTCCTGATACAAGGCCCCACCTGGAGTCGCCCAGCCACCTGGATTAACCCCAATATGAGGTCAGAGCCTCCTGATCCAGAGCCCCCACCTGGAGCCCCCCCGCCACCTGGATTAACCCCGTGATGAGGTCAGAGCCTCATGATCCAGAGCCCCACATGGAGTCCCCCCAGCTACCTGGATTAACTCCGTGAATAGGTCAGAACCTCCTGATCCAAGGCCCCAACCTGGAGTCCCCCCAGACACCTGGATTAACCCCATGATGAGGTCAGAGCCTCCTGATCCAGAGCCCCCACCTGGAGTCCCCAGCCACCTGGATTAACCCCGTGATGAGGTCAGTGCCTCCTGATCCAAGGCCCCTACCTGGAGCCCCCCAGCCACCTGGATTAACCCCGGGATGAGGTCAGAACCTCCAGATCCAAGGCCCCAACGTGGAGTCCCCCCAGACACCTGGATTAACCCCATGATGAGGTCAGAGCCTCCTGATCCAAATCCCCCACCTGGAGTCCCCCACCCACCTGGATTAACCCCGAGATGAGGTCAGAACCTCCTGATCCAGAACCCCCACCCTGAGTCCCCCAACCACCTGGATTAACCCCGTGATGAGGTCAGAGCCTCCTGATCCAAATCCCCCACCTGGATTCCCCCCCAGACACCTGGATTAACCCCGTGATGAGGTGAGAGCCTCCTGATCCAGAGCACCCACCTGGAGTCCCCCCAGCCACCTGGATTAACCCCGTGATGAGGTCAGAGCCTCCTGATCCAGAGCACCCACCTGGAGTCCCCCTAGCCACCTGGATTGAACCCGTGATGAGGTCAGAACCTCCTGATCCAAGGCCCCCACCTGGGTCCCCACAGCCACCTGGATTACCCCATGATGATGTCAGCGCCTCCTGATCTGGCGTCCCCACCTGGAGTCCCCCCAGCCACTTGGATTGACCCCGTGATCAGGTCAGAGCCTCCTGATCCAGAGACCCCACCTGGAGCCCCCCAGCAACCTGGATTAACCCCGAGATGAGGTCAGAGCCTCCTGATCCAAGGCCCCCACCTGGAGTACCCCAGCCACCTGGATTAACCCCATGATGAGGTCAGAGCCTCCTGATCCAAGGCCCACACCTGGATTCCCCCCAGCCACCTGGATTAACCCCGTGATGAGGTCAGAGCCTCCTGATCCAAAGCCCACACCTGGATTCCCCCCAGCCACCTGGATTAACCCCGTGATCAGGTCAGAGCCTCCTGATGCAAGGCCCCACCTGGATCCCCCCAGGCACCTGGATTGACCCTGTGATGAGGTCAGAGCCTCCTGATCCAAGGCCTCCACCTGGAACCCCCAGCCACCTGGATTAACCCCGAGATGAGGTCAGAGCCTCATGATGCAGAGCCCCCACCTGGAGTCCCCCCAGCCACCTGGATTAACCCCGTGGTGAGGTCAGAGCCTCCTGATCCAAGGCCCCACCTGGATCCCCCCCCAGCCACCTGGATTGACCCTGTGATGAGGTCAGAGCCTCCTGATCCAAGGCCTCCACCTGCAGCCCCCCAGCCACGTGGATTAACCCCGAGATGAGGTCAGAGCCTCATGATCCAGAGCCCCCACCTGGAGTCCCCCCAGCCACCTGGATTAACCCCATGATGAGGTCAGAGCATCCTGATCCAAGGCCCCCACCTGGAGTCCCCCAGCCACCTGGATTAACCCCATGATGAGGTCAGAGCATCCTGATCCAGAGCCCCTACCTGGAGTCCCCCCAGCCACCTGGAATGACCCCGTGATGAGGTCAGAGCCTCCTGATCCAAGGCCCCCACCTGGAGTCCCCCCAGCCACCTGGATTAACCCCATGATGAGGTCAGAGCCTCATGATCCAAAGCCCCCACCTGGAGTCCCCCCAGCCACGTGGATTAACCCCTTGATGAGGTCAGAGACTCCTGATCCAAGGCCCCCACCTGGAGCCCCCCCAGCCACCTGGATTAACCCCGAGACGAGGTCAGAGCCTCATTTTCCAGAGGCCCCACCTGGAGTCCCCCCAGCCACCTGGAATAACCCAGTGATGAGGTCAGAGCCTCCTGATCCAAGGCCCCCACCTGGAGTCCCCCAGCCACCTGGATTGACGCCGTGATGAGGTCGGATCCTCCATATCCAAGGCCCCCACCTGGAGTCCCCCAGCCACCTGGATTGACGCCGTGATGAGGTCAGAGCCTCCTGATCCAAGGCCCCCACCTGGAGTCCCCCCAGCCACCGGGATTTACCCCGTGATCAGGTCAGAACCTCCTGATCCAAGGCCAACACCTGGAGTCCCCCAGCCACCTGGATTAACCCCGTGAAGAGGTCAGATTCTTCTGATCCAAGGCCCCCACCTGGAGTCCCCCCAGCCACCTGTATTTACCCCGTGATTAGGTCACAACCTCCTTATCCAAGGCCCCCACCTGGAGCCCCCCCAGCCACCTGGATTAACCCCGGGATGAGGTCAGAGCCTCCTGATCCAAGGCCCCCACCTGGAGACCCCCCAGCCACCTGGATTAACCCCGTGAAGAGGTCAGAGTCTTCTGATAAAAGGCCCCCACCTGGAGTCCCCCAGCCACCTGGATTAACCCCGTGATGAGGTCAGAGCCTCATGATCCAGAGTCCCCACATGGAGTCCCCCCAGCCACCTGGATTAACCCCGTGATGAGGTCAGAACCTCCTGATCCAAGGCCCCCACCTGGAGTCCCCCCAGCCACCTGGATTAACCCCGTGATGAGGTAAGAGCCTCGTGATCCAGAGCCCCCACCTGGAGCCCCCCAGCCACCTGGATTAACCCCGTGATGAGATCAGAGCCTCATGATCCAGAGCCCCCACATGGAGTCCCCCCAGCCACCTGGATTAACCCCCTGAAGAGGTCAGAACCTCCTGATCCAAGGCCCCCACCTGGAGTCCCCCCAGCCACCTGGATTAACCCCATGATGAGGTCAGAGCCTCCTGATCCAGAGCCCACACCTGGAGTCGCCCAGCAACCTGGATTAACCCCGTGATGAGGTCAGAGCCTCCTGATCCAAGGCCCCCACCTGGAGTCCCCCCAGCCACCTGGATTGACCCCGTGATGAGGTCAGAGCCTCCTGATCCGAGGCCCCCACCTGGAGCCCCCCAGCCACCTGGATTAACCCCGTGATGAGGTCATAGCCTCCTGATCCAAGGCCACCACCTGGAGTCCCCCCGCCACCTGGATTAACCCCGTGATGAGGTCAGAGCCCCTGATCCAAGGCCCCCACCTGGAACACCCCAGTAACCTGGATTAACCCCATGATGAGGTCAGAGCCTCCTGATCCAAGGCCCCCACCTGGAGCCCCCCCAGCCACCTTGATTAACCTCCTGATGAGGTTAGAGCCTCCTGATCCAAGGCCCCCACCTGGAGTCCCCCAGCCAACTGGATTTACCCCGTGATGAGGTCAGAACCTCCTGATCCAAGGCCCCCACCTGGATTCCCCCAGCCACCTGGATTAACCCCGTGATGAGGTCAGAACCTCCTGATCCAAGGGCCCCAACTGGAGTTCCCCCAGCCACCTGGATTAACCCCGTGATGAGGTCAGAGCCTCGTGACACAGGCCCCCACCTGGAGTCCCCCAGCCACCGGGATTAACCCCGTGATGAGGTCAGAGCCTCCTGACACAGGCCCTCACCTGTAGTCCCCCAGCCACCTGGATTAACCCCGAGATGAGGTCAGAGCCTCCTGATCCAGAGCCCCCACCTGGAGTCCCCCCGTCACCTGGATTAACCCCGAGATGAGGTCAGAGCCTCCTGATCCAAATTCCCCACCTGGAGTCCCCCACCCACCTGGATTAACCCTGTGATGAGGTCAGAGCATCCTGATCCAAGGCCCCCACCTGGAGTTTCCCCAGCCACCTGGATTAACCCCGTGATGAGGTCAGAGCATCCTGATCCAAGGCCCCAACCTGGATTCCTCCAGCCACCTGGATTAACCCCGTGATGAGGACAAAACCTACTGATCCAGAGCCCCCACCTGGTGTCCCCACAACCACCTGGATTAACCCCATGATGAGGTCAGTGCCTCCTGATCCAGAGCCCCCACCTGGAGTCCCCTCAGCCATCTGGATTAACCCCATGATCAGGTCAGAGCCTCCTGATCCAGAACCCCACCTGAAGTCCCCCCAGCCACCTGGATTAACCCCATGTTGAGGTCAGTGCCTCCTGATCCAGAGCCTCCACCTGGAGTCCCCCTAGCCTCCTGGATTAACCCCATGATGAGGTCAGAGCCTCCTGATCCAGAGCCCCCACCTGGAGTCCACCAGCCACCTGGATTAACCCCGTGATGAGGTCAGAGCCTCCTGATCCAAGGCCCCCACCTGGAATCCCCCAGCCACCTGGATTAACCCCGTGTTGAGGTCAGAGCCTCCTGATCCAAGGCCCCCATCTGGAGTCCCCCAGCCACCTGGATTAACCCCATGATGAGGTCAGAGCTTCCTGATCCAAGGCCCCCTCCTGGAGTCCCCCAGCCACCTGGATTAACCCCATGATGAGGTCAGAGCCTCCTGATCCAAGGTCACCACCTGGAGTCCCCCAGCCACCTGGATTAACCCCGTGATGAGGTCAGAGCCTCATGATCCAAAGCCCACACGTGGAGTCCCCAATCCACCTGTATTAACCCAGTGCTGAGGCCAGAGCCTCCTGATCCAAGGCCCCCACCTGGAGTCCCCCAAGCCACCTGGATTAACCCCGTGATGAGGTCAGAGCCTCCTGATCCATGGCCCCCACCTGGAGTCCCCCAGCCACCTGGATTATCACCCTGATGAGGTCAGAGCCTCCTGATCCAAGGCCCCCACCTGTAACCCCCCCTGACACCTGGATTAACCCAGTGATGAAGTCAGAGCCTCATGATCCACAGCCCCCACCTGGATTCACCCAGCCACCTGGATTAACCCCGTGATCAGGTCAGAGCCTCCTGATCCAGAGCCCCCACCTGGAGCCCCCCAGCCACCTGGATTTACCCCGTGATGAGGTCAGAGCCTCCTGATCCAAGACCCCCACCTGGAGTCCCCCAGCCACCTGGATTAACCCTGTGATGAGGTCAGTGCCTCCTGATCCAAGGCCCCACCTGGATTCCCCCAGCCACCTGGATTAACCCCTTGATGAGGTCAGAACCTCCTGATCCAAGGCCCCCACCAGGAGTCCCCCCAGCCACCTGGATTAACCCCATGATGAGGTCAGAGCCTCCTGATCCAGAGCCCACACCTGGAGTCGCCCAGCAACCTGGATTAACCCCGTGATGAGGTCAGAGCCTCCTGATCCAAGGCCCCCACCTGGAGTCCCCCCAGCCACCTGGATTGACCCCGTGATGAGGTCAGAGCCTCCTGATCCGAGGCCCCCACCTGGAGCCCCCCAGCCACCTGGATTAACCCCGTGATGAGGTCATAGCCTCCTGATCCAAGGCCACCACCTGGAGTCCCCCCAGCCACCTGGATTAACCCCGTGATGAGGTCAGAGCCCCTGATCCAAGGCCCCCACCTGGAACACCCCAGTAACCTGGATTAACCCCATGATGAGGTCAGAGCCTCCTGATCCAAGGCCCCCACCTGGAGCCCCCCCAGCCACCTTGATTAACCTCCTGATGAGGTTAGAGCCTCCTGATCCAAGGCCCCCACCTGGAGTCCCCCAGCCAACTGGATTTACCCCGTGATGAGGTCAGAACCTCCTGATCCAAGGCCCCCACCTGGATTCCCCCAGCCACCTGGATTAACCCCGTGATGAGGTCAGAACCTCCTGATCCAAGGGCCCCAACTGGAGTTCCCCCAGCCACCTGGATTAACCCCGTGATGAGGTCAGAGCCTCGTGACACAGGCCCCCACCTGGAGTCCCCCAGCCACCGGGATTAACCCCGTGATGAGGTCAGAGCCTCCTGACACAGGCCCTCACCTGGAGTCCCCCAGCCACCTGGATTAACCCCGAGATGAGGTCAGAGCCTCCTGATCCAGAGCCCCCACCTGGAGTCCCCCAGTCACCTGGATTAACCCCGAGATGAGGTCAGAGCCTCCTGATCCAAATTCCCCACCTGGAGTCCCCCACCCACCTGGATTAACCCCGAGATGAGGTCAGAACCTCCTGATCCAGAGCCCCCACCCTGAGTCCCCCAGCCACCTGGATTAACCCTGTGATGAGGTCAGAGCATCCTGATCCAAGGTCCCCACCTGGAGTCCCCCAGCCACCTGGATTAACCCCGTGATGAGGTCAGAGCCTCCTGATCCAGAGCCCCCACCTGGAGTCCCCCCAGCCACCTGGATTGACCCCATGATGAGGTCAGAGCCTCCTGATCCAGAGCCCCCACCTGGAGTCCCCCCAGACACCTGGATTAACCCCGTGATGAGGTCAGAGCGTCCTGATCCAGGGCCCCCACATGGAGTTTCCCCAGCCACCTGGATTAACCCCGTGATGAGGTCAGAGCATCCTGATCCAAGGCCCCAACCTGGATTCCTCCAGCCACCTGGATTAACCCCGTGATGAGGACAAAACCTCCTGATCCAGAGCCCCCACCTGGTGTCCCCACAACCACCTGGATTAACCCCATGATGAGGTCAGTGCCTCCTGATCCAGAGCCCCCACCTGGAGTCCCCTCAGCCATCTGGATTAACCCCATGATCAGGTCAGAGCCTCCTGATCCAGAACCCCACCTGAAGTCCCCCCAGCCACCTGGATTAACCCCATGTTGAGGTCAGTGCCTCCTGATCCAGAGCCCCCACCTGGAGTCCCCCTAGCCTCCTGGATTAACCCCATGATGAGGTCAGAGCCTCCTGATCCAGAGCCCCCACCTGGAGTCCACCAGCCACCTGGATTAACCCCGTGATGAGGTCAGAGCCTCCTGATCCAAGGCCCCCACCTGGAATCCCCCAGCCAACTGGATTAACCCCGTGTTGAGGTCAGAGCCTCCTGATCC
>NC_135531.1:1500000-1596583 GCF_045843805.1 Urocitellus parryii | reverse complement strand
GATTAACCCCATGATGAGGTCAGAGCCTCCTGATCCAAGGCCCCCACCTGGAGTCCCCCAGCCACCTGGATTAACCCCGTGATGAGGTCAGAGCCTCCTGATCCAAGGTCCCCACCTGGAGTCCCAAAGCCACCTGGATTAACCCCGTGATGAGGTCAGAGCCTCATGATCCAAAGCCCCCACGAGGAGTCCCCAATCCACCTGTATTAACCCAGTGATGAGGCCAGATCCTCCTGATCCAAGGCCCCCACCTGGAGTCCCCCAAGCCACCTGGAATAACCCCGTGATGAGGTCAGAGCCTCCTGATCCATGGCCCCACCTGGAGTCCCCCAGCCACCTGGATTATCACCGTGATGAGGTCAGAGCCTCCTGATCCAAGGCCCCCACCTGGAACCCCCCCTGCCACCTGGATTAACCCAGTGATGAAGTCAGAGCCTCATGATCCAGAGCCCCCACCTGGATTCCCCCAGCCACCTGGATTAACCCCGTGATCAGGTCAGAGCCTCCTGATCCAGAGCCCACACCTGGAGCCCCCCAGCCACCTGGATTTACCCCGTGATGAGGTCAGAGCCTCATGATCCAGAGCCCCACATGGAGTCCCCCCAGCTACCTGGATTAACTCCGTGAATAGGTCAGAACCTCCTGATTCAAGGCCCCCACCTGGAGTCCCCCCAGCCAACTGGATTAACCCCGTGATGAGGTCAGAGCCTCCTGATCCAGAGCACCCACCTGGAGTCCCCCCAGCCACCTGGATTAACCCCGTGATGAGGTCAGAGCCTCCTGATCCAGAGCACCCACCTGGAGTCCCCCTAGCCACCTGGATTGAACCAGTGATGAGGTCAAAACCTCCTGATCCAAGGCCCCCACCTGGAGTCCCCACAGCCACCTGGATTAACCCCATGATGAAGTCAGCGCCTCCGGATCTGGCGCCCCCACCTGGAGTCCCCCCAGCCACTTAGATTGACCCCGTGATCAGGTCAGAGCCTCCTGATCCAGAGCCCCCACCTGGAGTCCCCCCAGCCACCTGGATTAACCCCGAGATGAGGTCAGAGCCTCCTGATCCAAGGCCCCCACCTGGAGTACCCCAGCCACCTGGATTAACCCCATGATGAGGTCAGAGCCTCCTGATCCAAGGCCCCCACCTGGATTCCCCCCAGGCACCTGGATTAACCCCGTGATGAGGTCAGAGCCTCCTGATCCAAAGCCCACAACTGGATTCCCCCCAGCCACCTGGATTAACCCCGTGATCAGGTCAGAGCCTCCTGATCCAAGGCCCCACCTGGATCCCCCCAGCCACCTGGATTGACCCTGTGATGAGGTCAGAGCCTCCTGATCCAAGGCCTCCACCTGGAGCCCCCCAGCCACCTGGATTAACCCCGAGATGAGGTCAGAGCCTCATGATGCAGAGCCCCCACCTGGAGTCCCCCCAGCCACCTGGATTATCCCCGTGGTGAGGTCAGAGCCTCCTGATCCAAGGCCCCACCTGGATCCCCCCCCAGCCACCTGGATTGACCCTGTGATGAGGTCAGAGCCTCCTGATCCAAGGCCTCCACCTGCAGCCCCTCAGCCACCTGGATTAACCCCGAGATGAGGTCAGAGCCTCATGATCCACAGCCCCCACCTGTAGTCCCCCCAGCCACCTGGATTAACCCCGTGATGAGGTCAGAGCCTCCTGATCCAAGGCCCCCACCTGGAGTCCCCCAGCCACCTGGATTAACCCCATGATGAGGTCAGAGCCTCCTGATCCAGAGCCCCTACCTGGAGTCCCCCCAGCCACCTGGAATGACCCCGTGATGAGGTCAGAGCCTCCTGATCCAAGGCCCCCACCTGGAGTCCCCCCAGCCACCTGGATTAACCCCATGATGAGGTCAGAGCCTCATGATCCAAAGCCCCCACCTGGAGTCCCCCCAGCCACGTGGATTAACCCCTTGATGAGGTCAGAGACTCCTGATCCAAGGCCCCCACCTGGAGACCCCCCAGCCACCTGGATTAACCCCGAGACGAGGTCAGAGCCTCATTTTCCAGAGCCCCCACCTGGAGTCCCCCCAGCCACCTGGATTAACCTCGTGATGAGGTCAGAGCCTCCTGATCCAAGGCCCCCAACTGGACTCCCCCAGCCACCTGGATTAACCCCATGATGAGGTCAGAGCCTCCTGATCCAGAGCCCCTACCTGGAGTCCCCCCAGCCACCTGGAATGACCCCGTGATAAGGTCAGAGCCTCCTGATCCAAGGCCCCCACCTGGAGTCCCCCCAGCCACCTGGATTAACCCCATGATGAGGTCAGAGCCTCATGATCCAAAGCCCCCACCTGGAGTCCCCCCAGCCACGTGGATTAACCCCTTGATGAGGTCAGAGACTCCTGATCCAAGGCCCCCACCTGGAGACCCCCCAGCCACCTGGATTAACCCCGAGACGAGGTCAGAGCCTCATTTTCCAGAGCCCCCACCTGGAGTCCCCCCAGCCACCTGGATTAACCCAGTGATGAGGTCAGAGCCTCCTGATCCAAGGCCCCCACCTGGAGTCCCCCAGCCACCTGGATTGACCCCGTGATGAGGTCAGAGCCTCCTGATCCAAGGCCCCCACCTGGAGTCCCCCCCAGCCACCTGGATTTACCCCGTGATCAGGTCAGAACTTCCTGATCCAAGGCCAACACCTGGAGTCCCCCAGCCACCTGGATTAACCCCGTGAAGAGGTCAGAGTCTTCTGATCCAAGGCCCCCACCTGGAGTCCCCCAGCCACCTGTATTTACCCCGTGATTAGGTCACAACCTCCTTATCCAAGGCCCCCACCTGGAGCCCCCCCAGCCACCTGGATTAACCCCGGGATGAGGTCAGAGCCTCCTGATCCAAGGCCCCCACCTGGAGACCCCCCAGCCACCTGGATTAACCCCGTGAAGAGGTCAGAGTCTTCTGATAAAAGGCCCCAACCTGGAGTCCCCCAGCCACCTGGATTAACCCCGTGATGAGGTCAGAGCCTCATGATCCAGAGCCCCCACATGGAGTCCCCCCAGCCACCTGGATTTACCCCGTGATGAGGTCAGAACCTCCTGATCCAAGGCCCCCACCTGGAGTCCCCCCAGCCACCTGGATTAACCCCGTGATGAGGTAAGAGCCTCCTGATCCAGAGGCCCCACCTGGAGCCCCCCAGCCACCTGGATTAACCCCGTGTTGAGATCAGAGCCTCATGATCCAGAGCCCCCACATGGGGTCCCCCCAGCCACCTGGATTAACCCCCTGAAGAGGTCAGAACCTCCTGATCCAAGGCCCCCACCTGGAGTCCCCCCAGCCACCTGGATTAACCCCATGATGAGGTCAGAGCCTCCTGATCCAGAGCCCACACCTGGAGTCGCCCAGCCACCTGGATTAACCCCGTGATGCGGTCATAGCCTCCTGATCCAAGGCCCCCACCTGGAGTCCCCCCAGCCACCTGGATTGACCCCGTGATGAGGTCAGAGTCTCCTGATCCGAGGCCCCACCTGTAGCCCCCCAGCCACCTGGATTAACCCCATGATGAGGTCATAGCCTCCTGATCCAAGGCCACCACCTGGAGTCCCCCCAGCCACCTGGATTAACCCCGTGATGAGGTCAGAGCCCCTGATCCAAGGCCCCCACCTGGAACACCCCAGCCACCTGGATTAACCCCATGATGAGGTCAGAGCCTCCTGATCCAAGGCCCCCACCTGGAGCCCCCCCAGCCACCTTGATTAACCTCCTGATGAGGTTAGAGCCTCCTGATCCAAGGCCCCCACCTGGAGTCCCCCAGCCAACTGGATTTACCCCGTGATGAGGTCAGAACCTCCTGATCCAAGGCCCCCACCTGGATTCCACCAGCCACCTGGATTAACCCCGTGATGAGGTCAGAACCTCCTGATCCAAGGGCCCCAACTGGAGTTCCCCCAGCCACCTGGATTACCCCGTGATGAGGTCAGAGCCTCCTGACACAGGCCCCCACCTGGAGTCCCCAAACCACCGGATTAACCCTGTGATGAGGTCAGAGCCTCCTGACACAGGCCCTCAACTGGAGTCCCCCAGCCACCTGGATTAACCCCGAGATGAGGTCAGAGCCTCCTGATCCAGAGCCCCCACCTGGAGTCCCCCAGTCACCTGGATTAACCCCGAGATGAGGTCAGAGCCTCCTGATCCAAATTCCCCACCTGGAGTCCCCCACCAACCTGGATTAAACCCGAGATGAGGTCAGAACCTCCTGATCCAGAGCCCCCACCCTGAGTCCCCCAGCCACCTGGATTAACCCCGTGATGAGATCAGAACCTCCAGATCCAAGGCCCCCACCTGGATTCCCGCAGCCACCTGGATTAACCCCGTGATGATGTCAGAGCCTCCTGATCCAGAGGCCCCACCTGGAGTCCCCCAGCCACCTGGATTGACCCCATGATGAGGTCAGAGCCTCCTGATCCAGAGCCCCACCTGGAGTCCCCCCAGCCACCTGGATTGACCCCGTGATGAGGTCAGAACCTCATTATCCAAGGCCCCCACCTGGAGTCCCCCCAGGCACCTGGATTAACCCCGTGATGAGGTCAGTGCCTCCTGATCCAAATCCCCCACCTGGATTCCCCCCCAGACACCTGGATTAACCCCGTGATGAGGTCAGAGCCTCCTGATCCAAGGCCCCCACCTGGATTCCCCCAGCCACCTGGATTAACCCCATGATGAGGTCAGAGCATCCTGATCCAATGCCTCCACCTGGATTCCTCCAGCCACCTGGATTAACCCCATGATGAGGACAGAATCTCCTGATCCAGAGCCCCCACCTGGTGTCCCCACAGCCACTTGGATTAACCCCATGATGAGGTCAGTGCCTCCTGATCCAGAGCCCCCACCTGGAGTCCCCCCAGCCATCTGGATTAACCCAATGATCAGGTCAGAGCCTCCTGATCCAGAGCCCCCCCCTTGAGTCACCCAGCCACCTGGATTAACCCCATGATGAGGTCAGTGCCTCCTGATCCAGAGCCCCCACCTGGAGCCCCCCCAGCCACCTGGATTAACCCCATGATGAGGTCAGAGCCTCCTGATCCAGAGCAACCACCTGCATTCCCCCAGCCACCTGGATTAACCCCGTGATGAGGTCAGAGCCTCCTGATCCAAGGCCCCCACATGGAGTCCCCCAGCCACCTGGATTAACCCCGTGATGAGGTCAGAGCCTCCTGATCCAAGGTCCCCACCTGGAGTCCCCCAGCCACCTGGATTAACCCTGTGATGAGGTCAGAGCCTCCTGATCCATGGCCCCCACCTTCAGTCCCCCAGCCACCTGGATTAACCCCGTGATGAGGTCAGAGCCTCCTGATCCAAGGTCCCCACCTGGAGTCCCCCAGCCACCTGGATTTACCCCGTGATGAGGTCAGAGCCTCTTGAGCCAGAGCCCCCACCTGGAGTCCCCCCAGCCACCTGGATTAATCCCGTGATGAGGTCAGAGCCTCATGATCCAAAGCCCCCACCTGGAATCCCCAATCCACCTGAATTAACCCCGTGATGAGGTCAGAGCCTCCTGATCCAAGGCCCCCACCAGGAGTCACCCCAGCCACCTGGATTAACCCCGTGATGCGGTCATAGCCTCCTGATCCATTGCCCCCACCTGGATTCCCCCAGCCACCTGGATTATCCCCGTGATGAGGTCAGAGCCTCCTGATCCAAGGCCCCCACCTGGAACCCCCACAGTCACCTGGATTAACCCCGTTATGAGGTCAGAACCTCCTGATCCAAGGGGCCCAACTGGAGTTCCCCCAGCCACCTGGATTAACCCCGTGATGAGGTCAGAGCCTCCTGACACAGGCCCCCACCTGGAGTCCCCCAGCCACCGGGATTAACCCCGTGATGAGGTCAGAGCCTCCTGACACAGGCCCTCACCTGGAGTCCCCCAGCCACCTTGATTAACCCCGAGATGAGGTCAGAGCCTCCTGATCCAGAGCCCCCACCTGGAATCCCCCAGTCACCTGGATTAACCCCGAGATGAGGTCAGAGCCTCCTGATCCAAATCCCCAACCTGGAGTCCCCCACCCACCTGGATTAACCCCGAGATGAGGTCAGAACCTCCTGATCCAGAGCCCCCACCCTGAGTCCCCCAGCCACCTGGATTAACCCCGTGATGAGGTCAGAGCCTCCTGATCCAAATCCCCCACCTGGATTCCCCCCAGCCACCTGGATTAACCCCGTGATGAGGTCAGAGCCTCCTGATCTGGCGCCCCCACCTGGAGTCCCCCCAGCCACTTGGATTGACCCCGTGATCAGGTCAGAGCCTCCTGATCCAGAGGCCCAACATGGAGCCCCCCAGCCACCTGGATTAACCCCGTGATGAGGTCAGAGCCTCGTGATCCAAGGCCCCTACCGGGAGTCCCCCCATCCACCTGGATTAACCCCGTGATGAGTTCAGAGCCTCCTGATCCAAGGCCCCCAACTGGATTCCCCCAGCCACCTGGATTTACCCCGTGATGAGGTCAGAGCCTACTGATCCAAGGCCCCCACCTGGAGTCCCCCCAGCCACCTGGATTAACCCCATGATGAGGTCAGAGCCTCCTGATCCAAGGCTCCCAACTGCAGTCCCCCCAGCCACCTGGATTGACCCCGTAATGAGGTCAGAGCCTTCTGATCCAAGGCCCCCACCTGGAGTCCCCCCAGCCACCTGGATTAACCCTGTGACGAGGTCAGAGCCTCCTGATCCAAGGCCCCCAACTGGAGTCCCCCCTGCCACCTGGATTAACCGGTGATGAGGTCAGAGCCTCCTGATCCATGAACCCACCTGGAGACCCCCCAGCCACCTGGATTATCCCGGTGATGAGGTCAGAGCCTCTTGATCCAAGGCCCCCACCTGGAGTCCCCCAGCCACCTGGATTAACCCCGTGATGAGGTCAGAGCCTCCTGATCCAAGGCCCCCACCTGGATTCCTCCAGCCACCTGTATTAACCCCGTGATGAGGTCAGAACCTCCTGATCCAGAGCCCCAACCTGGAGTCCCCCCCAGCCACCTGGATTAACCCCATGATGAGGTCAGTGCCTCCTGAACCAGAGCCCCCACCTGGAGTCCCGCCAGCCACCTGGATTAACCCCATGATGAGGTCAGAGCCTCCTGATCCAGAGCCCCCACCTGGAGTCCCTCCAGCCACCTGGATTAACCCCATGATGAGGTCAGTGCCTCCTGATCCAGAGCCCCCACCTGGAGTCCCCCCAACCACCTGGATTAACCCCATGATGAGGTCAGAGCCTCCTGATCCAGAGCCCCCACCTGGAGTCCCCCTGCCACCTGGATTAACCCCGTGTTGAGGTCAGAGCCTCCTGATCCAAGGCCCCCACAAGGATTCCCCCAGCCACCGGGATTAACCCCGTGATGAGGTCAGAGCCTCCTGATCCAAGGCCCCCACATGGAGTCCCCCAGCCACCTGCATTAACCCCGTGATGAGGTCAGAGCCTCTTGATCGTGAGCCCCCACCTGGAGTCCCCCCAGCCACCTGGATTAACCCCGTGATGGGGTCAGAGCCTCCTGATCCAAGGCCCCCACCTGGAGTCCCCCCAGCCACCTGGACTGACCCCGTGATGAGGTCCGAGCCTCCTGATCCAAGGCCCCCACCTGGAGTCCACCCAGCCACCTGGATTTACCCCGTGATGACGTCAGAGCCTCCTGATCCAAGGCCCCCACTTGGAGTCCCCCAGCCACCTTGATTAACCCTGTGATGAGGTCAGAGCCTCCTGATCCAAGGCCCCCACCAGGATTCCTCCAGCCACCTGGATTAACCCCGTGATCAGGTCACAACCTCCTGATGCAGAGCCCCCTCCTGGAGCCCCCAAGCCACCTGTATTAACCCCGTGATGATGTCAGAGCCTCCTGATCCAAGGCCCCCACCTGGAGTCCCCCAGCCACCTGGATTAACCCCGTGATGAGATCAGAACCTCCTGATCCAAGGACCCCACCTGGAGTCTCCCAGCCACCTGGATTAACCCCGTGATGAGGTCAGAGCCTCCTGATCCAGAGCCCCCACCTGGAGTCCCCCAGCCACCTGGATTGACCCCATGATGAGGTCAGAGCCTCCTGATCCAGAGCCCCACCTGGAGTCCCCACAGCCACCTGGAGTGACCCCGTGATGATGTTAGAGTCTCCTGATCCAAGGCCCCCACCTGGAGTACCCCCAGCCACCTGGATTAACCCCATAATGAAGTCAGAGCCTCCTGATCCACGGCCCCAACCTGGAGTACCCCCAGCCACCTGGATTAACCCCGTGATGAGGTCAGAGCCTCCTGATCCAGAGCCCCCAACTGGAGTCCCCCAGCCACCTGGATTAACCCCGTGATGAGGTCAGAGCCTCCTGATCCAGAGCCCCCACCTGGAGTCCCCCCAGCCACCTGGATTGACCCCATGATGAGGTCAGAGCCTCCTGATCCAGAGCCCCCACCTGGAGTCCCCTCAGACACCTGGATTAACCCCGTGATGAGGTCAGAGCCTCATGATCCAAGGCCCCCACCTGGAGTTTCCCCAGCCACCTGGATTAACCCCGTGATGAGGTCAGAGCATCCTGATCCAAGGCCCCCACCTGGATTCCTCCAGCCACCTGGATTAACCCCGTGATGAGGACAAAACCTCCTGATCCAGAGCCCCCCCCTTTTGTCCCCCCAGCCACCTGGATTAACCCCGTGATGAGGTCAGTGCCTCCTGATCCAGAGCCCCCACCTGGAGTCCCCCCAGCCATCTGGATTAACCCCATGATCAGGTCAGAGCCTCCTGATCCAGAGCCCCCTCCTGGAGTCCCCCCAGCCACCTGGATTAACCCCATGTTGAGGTCAGTGCCTCCTGATCCAGAGCCCCCACCTGGAGTCCCCCCAGCCACCTGGATTAACCC
This sequence comes from Urocitellus parryii, assembly GCF_045843805.1. Classification (NCBI taxonomy): domain Eukaryota; kingdom Metazoa; phylum Chordata; class Mammalia; order Rodentia; family Sciuridae; genus Urocitellus; species Urocitellus parryii. Next base: position 1,587,744 of record NC_135531.1, on the reverse strand, counting down.
CATGATGAGTTCAGAGCCTCCTGATCCAAGGCCCCCAACTGGATTCCCCCAGCCACCTGGATTTACCCCGTGATGAGGTCAGAGCCTACTGATCCAAGGCCCCCACCTGGAGTCCCCCCAGCCACCTGGATTAACCCCATGATGAGGTCAGAGCCTCCTGATCCAAGGCTCCCAACTGCAGTCCCCCCAGCCACCTGGATTGACCCCGTAATGAGGTCAGAGCCTTCTGATCCAAGGCCCCCACCTGGAGTCCCCCCAGCCACCTGGATTAACCCTGTGACGAGGTCAGAGCCTCCTGATCCAAGGCCCCCAACTGGAGTCCCCCCTGCCACCTGGATTAACCGGTGATGAGGTCAGAGCCTCCTGATCCATGAACCCACCTGGAGACCCCCCAGCCACCTGGATTATCCCGGTGATGAGGTCAGAGCCTCTTGATCCAAGGCCCCCACCTGGAGTCCCCCAGCCACCTGGATTAACCCCGTGATGAGGTCAGAGCCTCCTGATCCAAGGCCCCCACCTGGATTCCTCCAGCCACCTGTATTAACCCCGTGATGAGGTCAGAACCTCCTGATCCAGAGCCCCAACCTGGAGTCCCCCCCAGCCACCTGGATTAACCCCATGATGAGGTCAGTGCCTCCTGAACCAGAGCCCCCACCTGGAGTCCCGCCAGCCACCTGGATTAACCCCATGATGAGGTCAGAGCCTCCTGATCCAGAGCCCCCACCTGGAGTCCCTCCAGCCACCTGGATTAACCCCATGATGAGGTCAGTGCCTCCTGATCCAGAGCCCCCACCTGGAGTCCCCCCAACCACCTGGATTAACCCCATGATGAGGTCAGAGCCTCCTGATCCAGAGCCCCCACCTGGAGTCCCCCTGCCACCTGGATTAACCCCGTGTTGAGGTCAGAGCCTCCTGATCCAAGGCCCCCACAAGGATTCCCCCAGCCACCGGGATTAACCCCGTGATGAGGTCAGAGCCTCCTGATCCAAGGCCCCCACATGGAGTCCCCCAGCCACCTGCATTAACCCCGTGATGAGGTCAGAGCCTCTTGATCGTGAGCCCCCACCTGGAGTCCCCCCAGCCACCTGGATTAACCCCGTGATGGGGTCAGAGCCTCCTGATCCAAGGCCCCCACCTGGAGTCCCCCCAGCCACCTGGACTGACCCCGTGATGAGGTCCGAGCCTCCTGATCCAAGGCCCCCACCTGGAGTCCACCCAGCCACCTGGATTTACCCCGTGATGACGTCAGAGCCTCCTGATCCAAGGCCCCCACTTGGAGTCCCCCAGCCACCTTGATTAACCCTGTGATGAGGTCAGAGCCTCCTGATCCAAGGCCCCCACCAGGATTCCTCCAGCCACCTGGATTAACCCCGTGATCAGGTCACAACCTCCTGATGCAGAGCCCCCTCCTGGAGCCCCCAAGCCACCTGTATTAACCCCGTGATGATGTCAGAGCCTCCTGATCCAAGGCCCCCACCTGGAGTCCCCCAGCCACCTGGATTAACCCCGTGATGAGATCAGAACCTCCTGATCCAAGGACCCCACCTGGAGTCTCCCAGCCACCTGGATTAACCCCGTGATGAGGTCAGAGCCTCCTGATCCAGAGCCCCCACCTGGAGTCCCCCAGCCACCTGGATTGACCCCATGATGAGGTCAGAGCCTCCTGATCCAGAGCCCCACCTGGAGTCCCCACAGCCACCTGGAGTGACCCCGTGATGATGTTAGAGTCTCCTGATCCAAGGCCCCCACCTGGAGTACCCCCAGCCACCTGGATTAACCCCATAATGAAGTCAGAGCCTCCTGATCCACGGCCCCAACCTGGAGTACCCCCAGCCACCTGGATTAACCCCGTGATGAGGTCAGAGCCTCCTGATCCAGAGCCCCCAACTGGAGTCCCCCAGCCACCTGGATTAACCCCGTGATGAGGTCAGAGCCTCCTGATCCAGAGCCCCCACCTGGAGTCCCCCCAGCCACCTGGATTGACCCCATGATGAGGTCAGAGCCTCCTGATCCAGAGCCCCCACCTGGAGTCCCCTCAGACACCTGGATTAACCCCGTGATGAGGTCAGAGCCTCATGATCCAAGGCCCCCACCTGGAGTTTCCCCAGCCACCTGGATTAACCCCGTGATGAGGTCAGAGCATCCTGATCCAAGGCCCCCACCTGGATTCCTCCAGCCACCTGGATTAACCCCGTGATGAGGACAAAACCTCCTGATCCAGAGCCCCCCCCTTTTGTCCCCCCAGCCACCTGGATTAACCCCGTGATGAGGTCAGTGCCTCCTGATCCAGAGCCCCCACCTGGAGTCCCCCCAGCCATCTGGATTAACCCCATGATCAGGTCAGAGCCTCCTGATCCAGAGCCCCCTCCTGGAGTCCCCCCAGCCACCTGGATTAACCCCATGTTGAGGTCAGTGCCTCCTGATCCAGAGCCCCCACCTGGAGTCCCCCCAGCCACCTGGATTAACCCCATGATGAGGTCTGAGCCTCCTGATCCAGAGGCCCCACCTGGAGTCCACCAGCCACCTGGATTAACCCCGTGATGAGGTCAGAGCCTCCTGATCCAAGGTCCCCACCTGGAGTCCCCCAGCCTCCTGGATTAACCCCGTGTTGAGGTCAGAGCCTCCTGATCGAAGGCCCCTATCTGGAGTCCCCCAGCCACCTGGATTAACCCCATGATGAGGTCAGAGCCTCCTGATCCAAGGCCCCCACCTGGAGTCCCCCAGCCACCTGGATTAACCCCGTGATGAGGTCAGAGCCTCCTGATCCAAGGTCCCCACCTGGAGTCCCCCAGCCACCTGGATTAACCCCGTGATGAGGACAGAGCCTCATGATCCAAAGCCCCCACGTGGTGTCCCCAATCCACCTGTATTAACCCAGTGATGAGGTCAGAGCCTCCTGATCCAAGGCCCCCACCTGGAGTCCCCCCAGCCACCTGGATTAACCCCGTGATGAGGTCAGAGCCTCCTGATCCATGGCCCCCACCTGGAGTCCCCCAGCCACCTGGATTATCACCGTGATGAGGTCAGAGCCTCCTGATCCAAGGCCCCCACCTGGAACCCCCCCTGCCACCTGGATTAACCCAGTGATGAAGTCAGAGCCTCATGATCCAGAGCCCCCACCTGGATTCCCACAGCCACCTGGATTAACCCCGAGATCAGGTCAGAGCCTCCTGATCCAGAGCCCCCACCTGGAGCCCCCCAGCCACATGGATTTACCCCGTGATGAGGTCAGAGCCTCCTGATCCAAGACCCCCACCTGGAGTCCCCCCAGCCACCTGGATTAACCCCGTGATGAGGTCAGTGCCTCCTGATCCAAGGCCCCACCTGGAGTCCCCCCAGCCACCTGGATTAGCCCCGTGATGAGGTCAGAGCCTCCTGATCCAAGGCCCCCAACTGGATTCCCCCAGCCACCTGGATTTACCCCGTGATGAGGTCAGAGCCTCCTGATCCAAGGCCCCCACCTGGAGTCCGCCCAGCCACCTGGATTAACCCCATGATGAGGTCAGAGCGTCCTGATCCAAGGCTCCCAACTGCAGTCCCCCCAGCCACCTGGATTGACCCCGTAATGAGGTCAGAGCCTTCTGATCCAAGGCCCCCACCTTGAGTCCCCCCAGCCACCTGGATTAACCCCGTGATGAGGTCAGAGCCTCCTGATCGAGAGCCTCCTCCTAGAGTCCCCCCAGTCACCTGGATTAACCCTGTGACGAGGTCAGAGCCTCCTGATCCAGAGCCCCCACCTGGAGTCGCCCCAGCCACCTGGATTAACCCTGTGATGAGGTCAGAGCCTCCTGATCCAGAGCCCCCACCTGGAGTCCCCCAGCCACCTGGATTGACCCCGTGATGAGGTCAGAGCCTCCTGATCCAGAGCCCCCACCCGGAGCCCCACAGCCACCTGGATTAACCCCGTGATGACGTCAGTGCCTCCTGATCCAAGACCTCACCTGGAGTCCCCCCAGCCACCTGGAATAACCCCGGGATGAGGTCAGAGCCTCCTGATCCAAGGCCCCCACCTGGAATCCCCCAGCCACCTGGCTTAACCCTGTGATGAGGTCAGAGCCTCCTGATCCAAGGTCCCCACCTGGAGTCCCCCAGCCACCTGGATTAACCCCGTGATGAGGTCAGTGACTCCTGATCCGGCCCCCACCTGGAGTCGCCTCAGCCACCTGGATTAACGCTGTGATGAGGTCAGAGCCTCCTGATCCAGAGCCCCCACCTGGAGTCCCCCCGCCACCTGGATTAACCCCGTGATGAGGTCAGAGCCTCCTGATCCATGGCCCCCACCTGGATTCCCCCAGCCACCTGGATTAACCCCGTGATGAGGTCAGAGCATCCTGATCCAAGGCTCCCAACTGCAGTCCCCCCAGCCACCTGGATTGACCCCGTAATGAGGTCAGAGCCTTCTGATCCAAGGCCCCCACCTTGAGTCCCCCCAGCCACCTGGATTAACCCCGTGATGAGGTCAGAGCCTCCTGATCCAGAGCCCCCACCTGGAGCCCCAAGGCCACCTGGATTAACCCCGTGATGAGGTCAGTGCCTCCTGATCCAGAGCCCCCACCAGGAGTGCCCCCGCCACCTAGATTAACCCCGTATTGAGGTCAGAGCCTCCTGATACATGGCCCCACCTGGCGTCGCCCAGCCACCTGGATTAACCCCATGATGAGGTCAGTGCCTCCTGATCCAGAGCCCCCACCTGGAGCCCCCCCGCCACCTGGATTAACCCGGTGATGAGGTCAGAGCCTCATAATCCAGAGCACCACATGGAGTCCCCCCAGCTACCTGGATTAACTCCGTGAATAGGTCAGAACCTCCTGATCCACGGCCCCCACCTGGAGTCCCCCCAGCCACCTGGATTAACCCCATGATGAGGTCAGAGCCTCCTGATCCAGAGCCCCCACCTGGAATCCCCCCAGCCACCTGGATTAACCCCGTGATGAGGTCAGTGCCTCCTGATCCAAGGCCCCCACCTGGAGCCCCCCACCCACCTGGATTAACCCCGTGATGAGGTCAGAGCCTCCTGATCCAAGGCCCCCACCTGGAGTCCCCCAGCCACCTGGATTGACCCCTTGATGAGGTCAGAGCCTTCTGATCCAGAGCCCCCACCTGGAGCCCCAAGGCCACCTGGATTAACCCCGTGATGAGGTCAGAGCCTCCTGACACAGGCCCCCACCTGGAGTCCCCCCAGCCAACTGGATTAACCCCGAGATGAGGTCAGAGCCTCCTGATCCAGAGCCCCCACCTGGAGTCCCCCAGTCACCTGGATTAACCCCGAGATGAGGTCAGAGCCTCCTGATCCAAATCCCCCACCTGGAGTCCCCCACCCACCTGGATTAACCCCGAGATGAGGTCAGAACCTCCTGATCCAGAGCCCCCACCCTGAGTCCCCCAACCACCTGGATTAACCCCGTGATGAGGTCAGAGCCTCCTGATCCAAGGCCCCACCTGGATCCCCCCCAGCCACCTGGATTGACCCTGTGATGAGGTAAGAGCCTCCTGATCCAAGGCCTCCAACTGGAGCCCCCCAGCCCCCTGGATTAACCCCGAGATGAGGTCAGAGCCTCATGATCCAGAGCCCCCACCTGGAGTCCCCCCAGCCACCTGGATGAACCCCGTGTTGAGGTCAGAGCCTCCTGATCCAAGGCCCCCACCTGGAGTCCCCCAGCCACCTGGATTAACCCCATAATGAGGTCAGAGCCTCCTGATCCAGAGCCCCTACCTGGAGTCCCCCCAGCCACCTGGAATGACCCCATGATGAGGTCAGAGCCTCCTGATCCAAGGGCCCCACCTGGAGTCCCCCTAGCCACCTGGATTAACCCCATGATGAGGTCAGAGCCTCATGATCCAAAGCCCCCACCTGGAGTCCCCCCAGCCACGTGGATTAACCCCTTGATGAGGTCAGAGACTCCTGATCCAATGCCCCCACCTGGAGCCCCCCCAGCGACCTGGATTAACCCCGTGATGAGGTCAGAGCCTCATTTTCCAGAGCCCCCACCTGGAGTCCCCCCAGCCACCTGGATTAACCCAGTGATGAGGTCAAAGCCTCCTGATCCAAGGCCCCCACCTGGAGTCCCCCAGCCACCTGGATTGACGCCATGATGAGGTCGGATCCTCCTGATCCAAGGCCCCCACCTGGAGTCCCCCAGCCTCCTGGATTGACCCCGTGATGAGGTCAGAGCCTCCTGATCCAAGGCCCCCACCTGGAGTCCCCCCAGCCACCTGGATTTACCCCGTGATCAGGTCAGAACCTCCTGATCCAAGGCCCCCACCTGGAGTCCCCCCAGACACCTGCATTAACCCCGTGAAGATGTCAGAGTCTTCTGATCCAAGGCACCCACCTGGAGTCCCCCCAGCCACCTGTATTTACCCCGTGATTAGGTCACAACCTCCTTATCCATGCCCCCACCTGGAGCCCCCGCAGCCACCTGGAATGACCCCATGATGAGGTCAGAGCCTCCTGATCCAAGGCCCCCACCTGGAGACCCCCCAGCCACCTGGATTAACCCCGTGAAGAGGTCAGAGTCTTCTGATAAAAGGCCCCCACCTGGAGTCCCCCAGCCACCTGGATTAACCCCGTGATGAGGTCAGAGCCTCATGATCCAGAGCCCCACATGGAGTCCCCCCAGCCACCTGGATTAACCCCGAGATGAGGTCAGAACCTCCTGATCCAAGGCCCCCACCTGAGTACCCCAGCCACCTGGATTAACCCCGTGATGAGGTAAGAGCCTCCTGATCCAGAGCCCCCACCTGGAGCCCCCCAGCCACCTGGTTTAACCCCGTGATGAGATCAGAGCCTCCTGATCCAGAGCCCCCACCTGGAGCCCCGCAGCCACCTGGATAAACCCCGTGATGAGGTCAGAACCTCCTGATCAAAGGCCCCCACCTGGAGTCGCCCCAGCCACCTGGATTGACCCCGTGATGAGGTCAGAGCCTCCTGATCCGAGGCCCCCACCTGGAGCCCCCCAGCCACCTGGATTAACCCCGTGATGAGGTCATAGCCTCTTGATCCAAGGCCACCACCTGGAGTCCCCCCAGCCACCTGGATTAACCCCGTGATGAGGTCAGAGCCCCTGATCCAAGGCCCCCACCTGGAACACCCCAGCCACCTGGATTAACCCCATGATGAGGTCAGAGCCTCCTGATCCAAGGCCCCCCCCTGGAGCCCCCTCAGCCACCTTGATTAACCTCCTGATGAGGTTAGAGCCTCCTGATCCAAGGCCCCCACCTGGAGTCCCCCAGCCAACTGGATTTACCCTGTGATGAGGTCAGAACCTCCTGATCCAAGGCCCCCACCAGGATTCCCCCAGCCACCTGGATTAACCCCGTGATGAGGTCAGAACCTCCTGATCCAAGGGCCCCAACTGGAGTTCCCCCAGCCACCTGGATTAACCCCGTGATGGTGTCAGAGCCTCCTGACACAGGCCCCCACCTGGAGTCCCCCAGCCACCTGGATTAACCCCGAGATGAGGTCAGAGCCTCCTGATCCAGAGCCCCCACCTGGAGTCCCCCAGTCACCTGGATTAACCCCGAGATGAGGTCAGAGCCTCCTGATCCAAATTCCCCACCTGGAGTCCCCCACCCACCTGGATTAAACCCGAGATGAGGTCAGAACCTCCTGATCCAGAGCCCCCACCTGAGTCCCCCAGCCACCTGGATTAACCCCGTGATGAGATCAGAACCTCCTGATCCAAGGCCCCCACCTGGATTACCCCAGCCACCTGGATTAACCCCGTGAACAGGTCAGAGCCTCCTGATCCAGAGCCACCACCTGGAGTCCCCCAGCCACCTGGATTGACCCCTTGATGAGGTCAGAGCCTCCTGATCCAGAGCCCCACCTGGAGTCCCCCCAGCCACCTGGATTGACCCCATGATGAGGTCAGAGCCTCATTATCCAAGGCCCCCACCTGGAGTACCCCCAGCCACCTGGATTAACCCCGTGATGAACTCAGAGCCTCCTGATCCAGAGCCCCCACCTGGAGTCCCCCAGCCACCTGGATTAACCCCGTGATGAGGTCAGAGCCTCCTGAACCAGAGGCCCCACCTGGAGTCCCCCCAGCCACCTGGATTGACCCCATGATGAGGTCAGAGCCTCCTGATCCAGAGCCCCCACCTGGAGTCCCCCAGGCACCTGGATTAACCCCGTGATGAGGTCAGAGCCTCCTGATCCAGAGCCCCCACCTGGAGTCCCCCCAGCCACCTGGATGAACCCCGTGATGAGGTCAGAGCCTCCTGATCCAAGGCCCCCACCTGGAGTCCCCCCAGCCACCTGGATTAACCCCATGATGAAGTCAGAGCATCCTGATCCAAGGCCTCCACCTGGATTCCTCCAGCCACCTGGATTAACCCCATGATGAGGACAGAATCTCCTGATCCAGAGCCCCCACCTGGTGTCCCCACAGCCACTTGGATTAACCCCATGATGAGGTCAGTGCCTCCTGATCCAGAGCCCCCACCTGGAGTCCCCCCAGCCATCTGGATTAACCCAATGATCAGGTCAGAGCCTCCTGATCCAGAGCCCCTCCCCTGGAGTCCCCCCAGCCACCTGGATTAACCCCATGATGAGGTCAGTGCCTCCTGATCCAGAGCCCCCACCTGGAGCCCCCCAGCCACCTGGATTAACCCCATGATGAGGTCAGAGCCTCCTGATCCAGAGCAACCACCTGGAGTCCCCCAGCCACCTGGATTAACCCCGTGATGAGGTCAGAGCCTACTGATCCAAGGCCCGCACCTGGAGTCCCCCAGCCACCTGGATTAACCCCGTGTTGAGGTCAGAGCCTCCTGATCCAAGGCCCCAACATGGAGTCCCCCAGCCACCTGGATTAACCCCGTGATGAGGTCAGAGCCTCCTGATCCAAGGTCCCCACCTGGAGTCCCCCAGCCACCTGGATTAACCCTGTGATGAGGTCCGAGCCTCCTGATCCATGGCCCCCACCTTCAGTCCCCCAGCCACCTGGATTAACCCCGTGATGAGGTCAGAGCCTCCTGATCCAAGGTCCCCACCTGGAGTCCCCCAGCCACCTGGATTAACCCGGTGATGAGGTCAGAGCCTCTTGAGCCAGAACCCCCACCTGGAGCCCCCCAGCCACCTGGATTAATCCCGTGATGAGGTCAGAACCTCATGATCCAAAGCCCCCACCTGGAGTCCCCAATCCACCTGTATTAACCCCGTGATGAGGTCAGAGCCTCCTGATCCAAGGCCCCCACCAGGAGTCACCCCAGCCACCTGGATTAACCCCGTGATGAGGTCATAGCCTCCTGATCCATGGCCCCCACCTGGAGTCCCCCAGCCACCTGGATTATCCCCGTGATGAGGTCAGAGCCTCCTGATCCAAGGCCCCCACCTGGAACCCCCCCAGCCACCTGGATTAACCCTGTGATGAGGTCAGAACCTCCTGATCCAAGGGCCCCAACTGGAGTTCCCCCAGCCACCTGGATTAACCCCGTGATGAACTCAGAGCCTCCTGATCCAGAGCCCCCACCTGGAGTCCCCCAGCCACCTGGATTAACCCCGTGATGAGGTCAGAGCCTCCTGAACCAGAGGCCCCACCTGGAGTCCCCCCAGCCACCTGGATTGACCCCATGATGAGGTCAGAGCCTCCTGATCCAGAGCCCCCACCTGGAGTCCCCCAGGCACCTGGATTAACCCCGTGATGAGGTCAGAGCCTCCTGATCCAGAGCCCCCACCTGGAGTCCCCCCAGCCACCTGGATGAACCCCGTGATGAGGTCAGAGCCTCCTGATCCAAGGCCCCCACCTGGAGTCCCCCCAGCCACCTGGATTAACCCCATGATGAAGTCAGAGCATCCTGATCCAAGGCCTCCACCTGGATTCCTCCAGCCACCTGGATTAACCCCATGATGAGGACAGAATCTCCTGATCCAGAGCCCCCACCTGGTGTCCCCACAGCCACTTGGATTAACCCCATGATGAGGTCAGTGCCTCCTGATCCAGAGCCCCCACCTGGAGTCCCCCCAGCCATCTGGATTAACCCAATGATCAGGTCAGAGCCTCCTGATCCAGAGCCCCCCCCCTGGAGTCCCCCCAGCCACCTGGATTAACCCCATGATGAGGTCAGTGCCTCCTGATCCAGAGCCCCCACCTGGAGCCCCCCAGCCACCTGGATTAACCCCATGATGAGGTCAGAGCCTCCTGATCCAGAGCAACCACCTGGAGTCCCCCAGCCACCTGGATTAACCCCGTGATGAGGTCAGAGCCTACTGATCCAAGGCCCGCACCTGGAGTCCCCCAGCCACCTGGATTAACCCCGTGTTGAGGTCAGAGCCTCCTGATCCAAGGCCCCAACATGGAGTCCCCCAGCCACCTGGATTAACCCCGTGATGAGGTCAGAGCCTCCTGATCCAAGGTCCCCACCTGGAGTCCCCCAGCCACCTGGATTAACCCTGTGATGAGGTCCGAGCCTCCTGATCCATGGCCCCCACCTTCAGTCCCCCAGCCACCTGGATTAACCCCGTGATGAGGTCAGAGCCTCCTGATCCAAGGTCCCCACCTGGAGTCCCCCAGCCACCTGGATTAACCCGGTGATGAGGTCAGAGCCTCTTGAGCCAGAACCCCCACCTGGAGTCCCCCCAGCCACCTGGATTAATCCCGTGATGAGGTCAGAACCTCATGATCCAAAGCCCCCACCTGGAGTCCCCAATCCACCTGTATTAACCCCGTGATGAGGTCAGAGCCTCCTGATCCAAGGCCCCCACCAGGAGTCACCCCAGCCACCTGGATTAACCCCGTGATGAGGTCATAGCCTCCTGATCCATGGCCCCCACCTGGAGTCCCCCAGCCACCTGGATTATCCCCGTGATGAGGTCAGAGCCTCCTGATCCAAGGCCCCCACCTGGAACCCCCCCAGCCACCTGGATTAACCCTGTGATGAGGTCAGAACCTCCTGATCCAAGGGCCCCAACTGGAGTTCCCCCAGCCACCTGGATTAACCCCGTGATGAGGTCAGAGCCTCCTGACACAGGCACCCACCTGGAGTCCCCCAGCCCCCGGGATTAACCCCGTGATGAGGTCAGAGCCTCATGACACAGGCCCTCACCTGGAGTCCCCCAGCCACCTGGATTAACCCCGAGAGGAGGTCAGAGCCTCCTGATCCAGAGCCCCCACCTGGAGTCCCCCCGTCACCTGGATTAACCCCGAAATGAGGTCAGAGCCTCCTGATCCAAATCCCCCACCTGGAGTCCCCCACCCACCTGGATTAACCCCGAGATGAGGTCAGAACCTCCTGATCCAGAGCCCCCACCCTGAGTCCCCCAGCCACCTGGATTAACCCCGTGATGAGGGCAGAGCCTCCTGATCCAAATCCCCCACCTGGATTCCCCCCCAGCCACCTGGATTAACCCCGTGATGAGGTCAGAGCCTCCTGATCTGGCGCCCCCACCTGGAGTCCCCCCAGCCACTTGGATTGACCCCGTGATCAGGTCAGAGCCTCCTGATCCACGGGCCCCATGTGGAGCCCCCCAGCCACCTGGATTGACCCCGTGATGAGGTCAGAGCCTCCTGATCCAGAGCCCCCACCCGGAGCCCCACAGCCACCTGGATTAACCCCGTGATGACGTCAGTGCCTCCTGATCCAAGACCTCACCTGGAGTCCCCCCAGCCACCTGGAATAACCCCGTGATGAGGTCAGAGCCTCCTGATCCAAGGCCCCCACCTGGAATCCCCCAGCCACCTGGCTTAACCCTGTGATGAGGTCAGAGCCTCCTGATCCAAGGTCCCCACCTGGAGTCCCCCAGCCACCTGGATTAACCCCGTGATGAGGTCAGTGACTCCTGATCCAGAGCCCCCACCTGGAGTCCCCCCGCCACCTGGATTAACCCCGTGATGAGGTCAGAGCCTCCTGATCCAAGGCCCCCACCTGGAGTCCCCCAGCCACCTGGATTGACCCCTTGATGAGGTCAGAGCCTCCTGATCCAGAGCCCCCACCTGGAGCCCCAAGGCCACCTGGATTAACCCCGTGATGAGGTCAGTGCCTCCTGATCCAGAGCCCCCACCAGGAGTGCCCCCGCCACCTAGATTAACCCCGTGATGAGGTCAGAGCCTCCTGATACATGGCCCCACCTGGCGTCGCCCAGCCACCTGGATTAACCCCATGATGAGGTCAGTGCCTCCTGATCCAGAGCCCCCACCTGGAGCCCCCCCGCCACCTGGATTAACCCGGTGATGAGGTCAGAGCCTCATGATCCAGAGCACCACATGGAGTCCCCCCAGCTACCTGGATTAACTCCGTGAATAGGTCAGAACCTCCTGATCCACGGCCCCCACCTGGAGTCCCCCCAGCCACCTGGATTAACCCCATGATGAGGTCAGAGCCTCCTGATCCAGAGCCCCCACCTGGAGTCCCCCCAGCCACCTGGATTAACCCCGTGATGAGGTCAGTGCCTCCTGATCCAAGGCCCCCACCTGGAGCCCCCCACCCACCTGGATTAACCCCGTGATGAGGTCAGAGCCTCCTGATCCAAGGCCCCCACCTGGAGTCCCCCAGCCACCTGGATTGACCCCTTGATGAGGTCAGAGCCTCCTGATCCAGAGCCCCCACCTGGAGCCCCAAGGCCACCTGGATTAACCCCGTGATGAGGTCAGAGCCTCCTGACACAGGCCCCCACCTGGAGTCCCCCCAGCCAACTGGATTAACCCCGAGATGAGGTCAGAGCCTCCTGATCCAGAGCCCCCACCTGGAGTCCCCCAGTCACCTGGATTAACCCCGAGATGAGGTCAGAGCCTCCTGATCCAAATCCCCCACCTGGAGTCCCCCACCCACCTGGATTAACCCCGAGATGAGGTCAGAACCTCCTGATCCAGAGCCCCCACCCTGAGTCCCCCAACCACCTGGATTAACCCCGTGATGAGGTCAGAGCCTCCTGATCCAAGGCCCCACCTGGATCCCCCCCAGCCACCTGGATTGACCCTGTGATGAGGTAAGAGCCTCCTGATCCAAGGCCTCCAACTGGAGCCCCCCAGCCCCCTGGATTAACCCCGAGATGAGGTCAGAGCCTCATGATCCAGAGCCCCCACCTGGAGTCCCCCCAGCCACCTGGATGAACCCCGTGTTGAGGTCAGAGCCTCCTGATCCAAGGCCCCCACCTGGAGTCCCCCAGCCACCTGGATTAACCCCATAATGAGGTCAGAGCCTCCTGATCCAGAGCCCCTACCTGGAGTCCCCCCAGCCACCTGGAATGACCCCATGATGAGGTCAGAGCCTCCTGATCCAAGGGCCCCACCTGGAGTCCCCCTAGCCACCTGGATTAACCCCATGATGAGGTCAGAGCCTCATGATCCAAAGCCCCCACCTGGAGTCCCCCCAGCCACGTGGATTAACCCCTTGATGAGGTCAGAGACTCCTGATCCAATGCCCCCACCTGGAGCCCCCCCAGCGACCTGGATTAACCCCGTGATGAGGTCAGAGCCTCATTTTCCAGAGCCCCCACCTGGAGTCCCCCCAGCCACCTGGATTAACCCAGTGATGAGGTCAAAGCCTCCTGATCCAAGGCCCCCACCTGGAGTCCCCCAGCCACCTGGATTGACGCCATGATGAGGTCGGATCCTCCTGATCCAAGGCCCCCACCTGGAGTCCCCCAGCCTCCTGGATTGACCCCGTGATGAGGTCAGAGCCTCCTGATCCAAGGCCCCCACCTGGAGTCCCCCCAGCCACCTGGATTTACCCCGTGATCAGGTCAGAACCTCCTGATCCAAGGCCCCCACCTGGAGTCCCCCCAGACACCTGCATTAACCCCGTGAAGATGTCAGAGTCTTCTGATCCAAGGCACCCACCTGGAGTCCCCCCAGCCACCTGTATTTACCCCGTGATTAGGTCACAACCTCCTTATCCAGGCCCCCACCTGGAGCCCCCGCAGCCACCTGGAATGACCCCATGATGAGGTCAGAGCCTCCTGATCCAAGGCCCCCACCTGGAGACCCCCCAGCCACCTGGATTAACCCCGTGAAGAGGTCAGAGTCTTCTGATAAAAGGCCCCCACCTGGAGTCCCCCAGCCACCTGGATTAACCCCATGATGAGGTCAGAGCCTCATGATCCAGAGCCCCACATGGAGTCCCCCCAGCCACCTGGATTAACCCCGAGATGAGGTCAGAACCTCCTGATCCAAGGCCCCCACCTGAGTACCCCAGCCACCTGGATTAACCCCGTGATGAGGTAAGAGCCTCCTGATCCAGAGCCCCCACCTGGAGCCCCCCAGCCACCTGGTTTAACCCCGTGATGAGATCAGAGCCTCCTGATCCAGAGCCCCCACCTGGAGCCCCCCAGCCACCTGGATAAACCCCGTGATGAGGTCAGAACCTCCTGATCAAAGGCCCCCACCTGGAGTCGCCCCAGCCACCTGGATTGACCCCGTGATGAGGTCAGAGCCTCCTGATCCGAGGCCCCCACCTGGAGCCCCCCAGCCACCTGGATTAACCCCGTGATGAGGTCATAGCCTCTTGATCCAAGGCCACCACCTGGAGTCCCCCCAGCCACCTGGATTAACCCCGTGATGAGGTCAGAGCCCCTGATCCAAGGCCCCCACCTGGAACACCCCAGCCACCTGGATTAACCCCATGATGAGGTCAGAGCCTCCTGATCCAAGGCCCCCCCCTGGAGCCCCCTCAGCCACCTTGATTAACCTCCTGATGAGGTTAGAGCCTCCTGATCCAAGGCCCCCACCTGGAGTCCCCCAGCCAACTGGATTTACCCTGTGATGAGGTCAGAACCTCCTGATCCAAGGCCCCCACCTGGATTCCCCCAGCCACCTGGATTAACCCCGTGATGAGGTCAGAACCTCCTGATCCAAGGGCCCCAACTGGAGTTCCCCCAGCCACCTGGATTAACCCCGTGATGGTGTCAGAGCCTCCTGACACAGGCCCCCACCTGGAGTCCCCCAGCCACCTGGATTAACCCCGAGATGAGGTCAGAGCCTCCTGATCCAGAGCCCCCACCTGGAGTCCCCCAGTCACCTGGATTAACCCCGAGATGAGGTCAGAGCCTCCTGATCCAAATTCCCCACCTGGAGTCCCCCACCCACCTGGATTAAACCCGAGATGAGGTCAGAACCTCCTGATCCAGAGCCCCCACCTGAGTCCCCCAGCCACCTGGATTAACCCCGTGATGAGATCAGAACCTCCTGATCCAAGGCCCCCACCTGGATTACCCCAGCCACCTGGATTAACCCCGTGAACAGGTCAGAGCCTCCTGATCCAGAGCCACCACCTGGAGTCCCCCAGCCACCTGGATTGACCCCTTGATGAGGTCAGAGCCTCCTGATCCAGAGCCCCACCTGGAGTCCCCCCAGCCACCTGGATTGACCCCATGATGAGGTCAGAGCCTCATTATCCAAGGCCCCCACCTGGAGTACCCCCAGCCACCTGGATTAACCCCGTGATGAACTCAGAGCCTCCTGATCCAGAGCCCCCACCTGGAGTCCCCCAGCCACCTGGATTAACCCCGTGATGAGGTCAGAGCCTCCTGAACCAGAGGCCCCACCTGGAGTCCCCCCAGCCACCTGGATTGACCCCATGATGAGGTCAGAGCCTCCTGATCCAGAGCCCCCACCTGGAGTCCCCCAGGCACCTGGATTAACCCCGTGATGAGGTCAGAGCCTCCTGATCCAGAGCCCCCACCTGGAGTCCCCCCAGCCACCTGGATGAACCCCGTGATGAGGTCAGAGCCTCCTGATCCAAGGCCCCCACCTGGAGTCCCCCCAGCCACCTGGATTAACCCCATGATGAAGTCAGAGCATCCTGATCCAAGGCCTCCACCTGGATTCCTCCAGCCACCTGGATTAACCCCATGATGAGGACAGAATCTCCTGATCCAGAGCCCCCACCTGGTGTCCCCACAGCCACTTGGATTAACCCCATGATGAGGTCAGTGCCTCCTGATCCAGAGCCCCCACCTGGAGTCCCCCCAGCCATCTGGATTAACCCAATGATCAGGTCAGAGCCTCCTGATCCAGAGCCCCCCCCCTGGAGTCCCCCCAGCCACCTGGATTAACCCCATGATGAGGTCAGTGCCTCCTGATCCAGATCCCCCACCTGGAGCCCCCCAGCCACCTGGATTAACCCCATGATGAGGTCAGAGCCTCCTGATCCAGAGCAACCACCTGGAGTCCCCCAGCCACCTGGATTAACCCCGTGATGAGGTCAGAGCCTACTGATCCAAGGCCCGCACCTGGAGTCCCCCAGCCACCTGGATTAACCCCGTGTTGAGGTCAGAGCCTCCTGATCCAAGGCCCCAACATGGAGTCCCCCAGCCACCTGGATTAACCCCGTGATGAGGTCAGAGCCTCCTGATCCAAGGTCCCCACCTGGAGTCCCCCAGCCACCTGGATTAACCCTGTGATGAGGTCCGAGCCTCCTGATCCATGGCCCCCACCTTCAGTCCCCCAGCCACCTGGATTAACCCCGTGATGAGGTCAGAGCCTCCTGATCCAAGGTCCCCACCTGGAGTCCCCCAGCCACCTGGATTAACCCGGTGATGAGGTCAGAGCCTCTTGAGCCAGAACCCCCACCTGGAGTCCCCCCAGCCACCTGGATTAATCCCGTGATGAGGTCAGAACCTCATGATCCAAAGCCCCCACCTGGAGTCCCCAATCCACCTGTATTAACCCCGTGATGAGGTCAGAGCCTCCTGATCCAAGGCCCCCACCAGGAGTCACCCCAGCCACCTGGATTAACCCCGTGATGAGGTCATAGCCTCCTGATCCATGGCCCCCACCTGGAGTCCCCCAGCCACCTGGATTATCCCCGTGATGAGGTCAGAGCCTCCTGATCCAAGGCCCCCACCTGGAACCCCCCCAGCCACCTGGATTAACCCTGTGATGAGGTCAGAACCTCCTGATCCAAGGGCCCCAACTGGAGTTCCCCCAGCCACCTGGATTAACCCCGTGATGAGGTCAGAGCCTCCTGACACAGGCCCCCACCTGGAGTCCCCCAGCCCCCGGGATTAACCCCGTGATGAGGTCAGAGCCTCATGACACAGGCCCTCACCTGGAGTCCCCCAGCCACCTGGATTAACCCCGAGAGGAGGTCAGAGCCTCCTGATCCAGAGCCCCCACCTGGAGTCCCCCCGTCACCTGGATTAACCCCGAAATGAGGTCAGAGCCTCCTGATCCAAATCCCCCACCTGGAGTCCCCCACCCACCTGGATTAACCCCGAGATGAGGTCAGAACCTCCTGATCCAGAGCCCCCACCCTGAGTCCCCCAGCCACCTGGATTAACCCCGTGATGAGGGCAGAGCCTCCTGATCCAAATCCCCCACCTGGATTCCCCCCCAGCCACCTGGATTAACCCCGTGATGAGGTCAGAGCCTCCTGATCCAAGGCCCCCCCCTGGAGCCCCCTCAGCCACCTTGATTAACCTCCTGATGAGGTTAGAGCCTCCTGATCCAAGGCCCCCACCTGGAGTCCCCCAGCCAACTGGATTTACCCTGTGATGAGGTCAGAACCTCCTGATCCAAGGCCCCCACCTGGATTCCCCCAGCCACCTGGATTAACCCCGTGATGAGGTCAGAAACTCCTGATCCAAGGGCCCCAACTGGAGTTCCCCCAGCCACCTGGATTAACCCCGTGATGGTGTCAGAGCCTCCTGACACAGGCCCCCACCTGGAGTCCCCCAGCCACCTGGATTAACCCCGAGATGAGGTCAGAGCCTCCTGATCCAGAGCCCCCACCTGGAGTCCCCCAGTCACCTGGATTAACCCCGAGATGAGGTCAGAGCCTCCTGATCCAAATTCCCCACCTGGAGTCCCCCACCCACCTGGATTAAACCCGAGATGAGGTCAGAACCTCCTGATCCAGAGCCCCCACCCTGAGTCCCCCAGCCACCTGGATTAACCCCGTGATGAGATCAGAACCTCCTGATCCAAGGCCCCCACCTGGATTACTCCAGCCACCTGGATTAACCCCGTGAACAGGTCAGAGCCTCCTGATCCAGAGCCACCACCTGGAGTCCCCCAGCCACCTGGATTGACCCCTTGATGAGGTCAGAGCCTCCTGATCCAGAGCCCCACCTGGAGTCCCCCCAGCCACCTGGATTGACCCCATGATGAGGTCAGAGCCTCATTATCCAAGGCCCCCACCTGGAGTACCCCCAGCCACCTGGATTAACCCCGTGATGAACTCAGAGCCTCCTGATCCAGAGCCCCCACCTGGAGTCCCCCAGCCACCTGGATTAACCCCGTGATGAGGTCAGAGCCTCCTGAACCAGAGGCCCCACCTGGAGTCCCCCCAGCCACCTGGATTGACCCCATGATGAGGTCAGAGCCTCCTGATCCAGAGCCCCCACCTGGAGTCCCCCAGGCACCTGGATTAACCCCGTGATGAGGTCAGAGCCTCCTGATCCAGAGCCCCCACCTGGAGTCCCCCCAGCCACCTGGATGAACCCCGTGATGAGGTCAGAGCCTCCTGATCCAAGGCCCCCACCTGGAGTCCCCCCAGCCACCTGGATTAACCCCATGATGAAGTCAGAGCATCCTGATCCAAGGCCTCCACCTGGATTCCTCCAGCCACCTGGATTAACCCCATGATGAGGACAGAATCTCCTGATCCAGAGCCCCCACCTGGTGTCCCCACAGCCACTTGGATTAACCCCATGATGAGGTCAGTGCCTCCTGATCCAGAGCCCCCACCTGGAGTCCCCCCAGCCATCTGGATTAACCCAATGATCAGGTCAGAGCCTCCTGATCCAGAGCCCCCCCCCTGGAGTCCCCCCAGCCACCTGGATTAACCCCATGATGAGGTCAGTGCCTCCTGATCCAGAGCCCCCACCTGGAGCCCCCCAGCCACCTGGATTAACCCCATGATGAGGTCAGAGCCTCCTGATCCAGAGCAACCACCTGGAGTCCCCCAGCCACCTGGATTAACCCCGTGATGAGGTCAGAGCCTACTGATCCAAGGCCCGCACCTGGAGTCCCCCAGCCACCTGGATTAACCCCGTGTTGAGGTCAGAGCCTCCTGATCCAAGGCCCCAACATGGAGTCCCCCAGCCACCTGGATTAACCCCGTGATGAGGTCAGAGCCTCCTGATCCAAGGTCCCCACCTGGAGTCCCCCAGCCACCTGGATTAACCCTGTGATGAGGTCCGAGCCTCCTGATCCATGGCCCCCACCTTCAGTCCCCCAGCCACCTGGATTAACCCCGTGATGAGGTCAGAGCCTCCTGATCCAAGGTCCCCACCTGGAGTCCCCCAGCCACCTGGATTAACCCGGTGATGAGGTCAGAGCCTCTTGAGCCAGAACCCCCACCTGGAGTCCCCCCAGCCACCTGGATTAATCCCGTGATGAGGTCAGAACCTCATGATCCAAAGCCCCCACCTGGAGTCCCCAATCCACCTGTATTAACCCCGTGATGAGGTCAGAGCCTCCTGATCCAAGGCCCCCACCAGGAGTCACCCCAGCCACCTGGATTAACCCCGTGATGAGGTCATAGCCTCCTGATCCATGGCCCCCACCTGGAGTCCCCCAGCCACCTGGATTATCCCCGTGATGAGGTCAGAGCCTCCTGATCCAAGGCCCCCACCTGGAACCCCCCCAGCCACCTGGATTAACCCTGTGATGAGGTCAGAACCTCCTGATCCAAGGGCCCCAACTGGAGTTCCCCCAGCCACCTGGATTAACCCCGTGATGAGGTCAGAGCCTCCTGACACAGGCCCCCACCTGGAGTCCCCCAGCCCCCGGGATTAACCCCGTGATGAGGTCAGAGCCTCATGACACAGGCCCTCACCTGGAGTCCCCCAGCCACCTGGATTAACCCCGAGAGGAGGTCAGAGCCTCCTGATCCAGAGCCCCCACCTGGAGTCCCCCCGTCACCTGGATTAACCCCGAAATGAGGTCAGAGCCTCCTGATCCAAATCCCCCACCTGGAGTCCCCCACCCACCTGGATTAACCCCGAGATGAGGTCAGAACCTCCTGATCCAGAGCCCCCACCCTGAGTCCCCCAGCCACCTGGATTAACCCCGTGATGAGGGCAGAGCCTCCTGATCCAAATCCCCCACCTGGATTCCCCCCCAGCCACCTGGATTAACCCCGTGATGAGGTCAGAGCCTCCTGATCTGGCGCCCCCACCTGGAGTCCCCCCAGCCACTTGGATTGACCCCGTGATCAGGTCAGAGCCTCCTGATCCACGGGCCCCATGTGGAGCCCCCCAGCCACCTGGATTAACCCCGTGATGAGGTCAGAGCCTCCTGATCCAAGGCCCCCACCTGGAGTCCCCCCAGCCACCTGGACTGACCCCGTGATGAGGTCAGAGCCTCCTGATCCAAGGCCCCCACCTGGAGTCCCCCCAGCCACCTGGATTTACCCTGTGATGACATCAGAGCCTGCTGATCCGAGGCCCCCACCTGGAGTCCCCCCAGCCACCTGGATTAACCCCGTGATGAGGTCAGAGCCTCATGATCCAACGCCCCCACCTGGAGTCCCCAATCCACCTGTCTTAACCCTGTGATGAGGTCAGAGCCTCCTGATCCAAATCCCCCACCTGGAGTCCCCCACCCACGTGGATTAACCCCGAGATGAGGTCAGAGCCTTCTGATCCAGAGCCCCCACCCTGAGTCCCCAGCCACCTGGATTAACCCCGTGATGAGGTCAGAGCCTCCTGATCCAAGGCCCCCACCTGGATTCCCCCCCAGCCACCTGGATTAACCCCGTGATGAGGGCAGAGCCTCCTGATCTGGCGCCCCCACCTGGAGTCCCCCCAGACACTTGGATTGACCCCGTGATCAGGTCAGAGCCTCCTGATAAAGAGGCCCCACGTGGAGCCCCCCAGCCACCTGGATTAACCCCATGATGAGGTCAGAGCCTCCTGATCCAAGGCCCCCACCTGGATTCCCCCAGCCACCTGGATTTACCCCGTGATGATGTCAGAGCCTCCTGATCCAAGGCCCCCACCTGGATTCCCCCAGCCACCTGGATTAACCGCGTGATGAGGTCAGAGCCTCATGATCCAGACCCCCCACCTGGAGTCGCCCCAGCCACCTGGATTAACCCCGTGATGACTTCAGAGCCTCCTGATCCAAGGCCCCCACCTGGATTCCCCCAGCCACCTGGATTAACCCCGTGTTGAGGTCAGAGCCTCCTGATCGAGAGCCCCCACCTGGAGTCCCCCCAGCCACCTGGATTAACCCCGTGATGAGGTCAGAGCCTCCTGATCCAAGGCCCCCACCTGGAGTCCCCCCAGCCACCTGGACTGACCCCGTGATGGGGTCGGAGCCTCCTGATCCAAGGCCCCCACCTGGAGTCCCCCCAGCCACCTGGATTAACCCTGTGATGACGTCAGAGCCTGCTGATCCAAGGCCCCCACCAGGATTCCGCCAGCCACCTGGATTAACCCCGTGAAGAGTTCAGAGCCTCCTGATCCAAGGCCCCCACCTGGAGTCCCCCAGCCACCTGGATTAACCCCGTGATGAGGTCAGAGCCTCCTGATCCAGAGCCCCCACCTGGAGTCCCCCCAGCCACCTGGATTGACCCCGTGATGAGGTCAGAGCCTCCTGATCCAGAAACCCCACCTGGAGTCCCCTAGCCACCTGGATTAACCCCGTGATGAGGTCAGAGCCTCCTGATCCAGAGCCCCCACCTGGAGTCCCCCTAGCCACCTGGATTAACCCCGTGGTGAGGTCAGAGCCTCCTGATCCAAGGCCCCCACCTGGAGTCCCCCAGCCACCTGGATTAACCCCGTGATGAGGTCAGAGCCTCCTGATCCAAGGCCCCCACCTGCATTCCTCCAGCCACCTGGATTAACCCCGTGATGAGGTCAGAACCTCCTGATCCAGAGCCCCCACCTGGTGTCCCCACAGCCACCTGGATTAACCCCATGATGAGATCAGTGCCTCCTGATCCAGAGCCCCCACCTGGAGTCCCCCCAGCCATCTCGATTAACCCCATGATCAGGTCAGCGCCTCCTGATCCAGAGCCCCCACCTGGAGACCCCCCAGCCACCTGGATTAACCCCATGATGAGGTCAGTGCCTCCTGATCCAGAACCCCCACCTGGAGTCCCCCCAGCCACCTGGATTAACCCCATGATGAGGTCAGAGCCTCCTGATCCATGGCCCCCACCTGGAGTCCCCCAGCCACCTGGATTAACCCCGTGATGAGGTCAGAGCCTCCTGATCCAAGGCCCCCACCTGGAGTCCCCCAGCCACCTGGATTAACCCCGTGTTGAGGTCAGAGCCTCCTGATCCAAGGCCCCCACCTGGAGTCCCCCCAGCCACCTGGATTAACCCTGTGATGAGGTCAGAGCCTCCTGATCCAGAGACCCCAACTGGAGTCCCCCAGCCACCTGGATTAACCCCATGATGAGGTCAGAGCCTCCTGATCCAGAGCCCCCACCTGGAGTCCCCCCAGCCACCTGGATTAACCCCATGATGAGGTCAGAGCCTCCTGATCCAAGGCCCCCACCTGGAGTCCCACAGCCACCTGGATTAATCCCGTGATGAGGTCAGAGCCTCATGATCCAAAGCCCACACCTGGAGTCCCCAATCCACCTGTATTAACCCAGTGATGAGGCCAGAGCCTCCTGATCCAAGTCCCCCACCTGGAGTCCCCCCAGCCACCTGGATTAACCCCGTGATGAGGTCATAGCCTCCTGATCCATGGCCCCCACCTGGAGTCCCCCAGCCACCTGGATTATCCCCGTGATGAGTTCAGAGCCTCCTGATCCAAGGCCCCCACCTGGAACCCCCCCTGCCTCCTGGATTAACCCAGTGATGAAGTCAGAGCCTCATGATCCAGAGCCCCCACCTGGATTCCCCCAGCCACCTGGATTAACCCCGTGATCAGGTCAGAGCCTCCTGATCCAGAGCCCCCACCTGGAGTCCCCCCAGCCACCTGGATTTACCCCATGATGAGGTCAGAGCCTCCTGATCCAGAAACCCCACCTGGAGTCCCCCAGCCACCTGGATTAATCCCGTGATGAGGTCAGCGCCTCCTGATCCAGAGCCCCCACCTGGAGTCCCCCAGCCACCTGGATTAACCCCGTGATGAGGTCAGATCCTCCTGATCCAAGGCCCCCACCTGGAGTGCCCTGCCACCTGGATTAACCCCGTGTTGAGGTCAGAGCCTCCTGATACAAGGCCCCCACCTGGAGTCCCCCCAGCCACCTGGATTTACCCCGTGATGAGGTCAGAGCCTCCTGATCCAGAGCCCCCACCTGGAGTCACCCAGCCACCTGGATTAACTCCATGATGAGGTCAGAGCCTCCTGATCCAGAGCCCCCACATGGAGTCCCCCAGCCACCTGGATTAACCCCGTGATGAGGTCAGAGCCTCCTGATCCAGGGTCCCCACCTGGAGTCTTCCAGCCACCTGGATTAACCCCGTGATGAGGTCAGAGCATCCTGATCCAGAGCCCCCACCTGGAGTCCCCCCAGCCACCTGGATTAACCCCATGATGAGGTAAGAGCCTCCTGATCCAAGGCCCCCACCTGGAGTCCCCCAGCCACCTGGATTAACCCTGTGATGAGGTCAGAGCCTCCTGATCCAAGGCCCCCACCTGGAATCCCCCAGCCACGTGGATTAACCCCTTGATGAGGTCAGAGCCTCCTGATCCATGGCCCCCACCTGGAGTCCCCCAGCCACCTGGATTAACCCCGTGATGAGGTCAGAGCCTCCTGATCCAAGGTCCCCACCTGGAGTCCCCCAGCCACCTGGATTAACCCCGTGATGAGGTCAGAGCCTCCTGAGCCAGAGCCCCCACCTGGAGTCCCCCCAGCCACCTGGATTAACCCCGTGATGAGGTCAGAGCCTCATGATCCAACGCCCCCACCTGGAGTCCCCAATCCACCTGTCTTAACCCTGTGATGAGGTCAGAGCCTCCTTATCCAAATCCCCCACCTGGAGTCCCCCACCCACCTGGATTAACCCCGAGATGAGGTCAGAGCCTCCTGATCCAGAGCCCCCACCCTGAGTCCCCAGCCACCTGGATTAACCCCGTGATGAGGTCAGAGCCTCCTGATCCAAGGCCCCCACCTGGATTCCCCCCCAGCCACCTGGATTAACCCCGTGATGAGGGCAGAGCCTCCTGATCTGGCGCCCCCACCTGGAGTCCCCCCAGACACTTGGATTGACCCCGTGATCAGGTCAGAGCCTCCTGATAAAGAGGCCCCACGTGGAGCCCCCCAGCCACCTGGATTAACCCCGTGATGAGGTCAGAGCCTCCTGATCCAAGGCCCCCACCTGGATTCCCCCAGCCACCTGGATTTACCCCGTGATGATGTCAGAGCCTCCTGATCCAAGGCCCCCACCTGGATTCCCCCAGCCACCTGGATTAACCCCGTGATGAGGTCAGAGCCTCATGATCCAGACCCCCCACCTGGAGTCGCCCCAGCCACCTGGATTAACCCCGTGATGACTTCAGAGCCTCCTGATCCAAGGCCCCCACCTGGATTCCCCCAGCCACCTGGATTAACCCCGTGTTGAGGTCAGAGCCTCCTGATCGAGAGCCCCCACCTGGAGTCCCCCCAGCCACCTGGATTAACCCCGTGATGAGGTCAGAGCCTCCTGATCCAAGGCCCCCACCTGGAGTCCCCCCAGCCACCTGGACTGACCCCGTGATGGGGTCGGAGCCTCCTGATCCAAGGCCCCCACCTGGAGTCCCCCCAGCCACCTGGATTAACCCTGTGATGACGTCAGAGCCTGCTGATCCAAGGCCCCCACCAGGATTCCGCCAGCCACCTGGATTAACCCCGTGAAGAGGTCAGAGCCTCCTGATCCAAGGCCCCCACCTGGAGTCCCCCAGCCACCTGGATTAACCCCGTGATGAGGTCAGAGCCTCCTGATCCAGAGCCCCCACCTGGAGTCCCCCCAGCCACCTGGATTGACCCCGTGATGAGGTCAGAGCCTCCTGATCCAGAAACCCCACCTGGAGTCCCCTAGCCACCTGGATTAACCCCGTGATGAGGTCAGAGCCTCCTGATCCAGAGCCCCCACCTGGAGTCCCCCTAGCCACCTGGATTAACCCCGTGGTGAGGTCAGAGCCTCCTGATCCAAGGCCCCCACCTGGAGTCCCCCAGCCACCTGGATTAACCCCGTGATGAGGTCAGAGCCTCCTGATCCAAGGCCCCCACCTGCATTCCTCCAGCCACCTGGATTAACCCCGTGATGAGGTCAGAACCTCCTGATCCAGAGCCCCCACCTGGTGTCCCCACAGCCACCTGGATTAACCCCATGATGAGATCAGTGCCTCCTGATCCAGAGCCCCCACCTGGAGTCCCCCAGCCACCTGGATTAACCCCATGATGAGGTCAGTGCCTCCTGATCCAGAACCCCCACCTGGAGTCCCCCCAGCCACCTGGATTAACCCCATGATGAGGTCAGAGCCTCCTGATCCATGGCCCCCACCTGGAGTCCCCCAGCCACCTGGATTAACCCCGTGATGAGGTCAGAGCCTCCTGATCCAAGGCCCCCACCTGGAGTCCCCCAGCCACCTGGATTAACCCCGTGTTGAGGTCAGAGCCTCCTGATCCAAGGCCCCCACCTGGAGTCCCCCCAGCCACCTGGATTAACCCTGTGATGAGGTCAGAGCCTCCTGATCCAGAGACCCCAACTGGAGTCCCCCAGCCACCTGGATTAAGCCCATGATGAGGTCAGAGCCTCCTGATCCAGAGCCCCCACCTGGAGTCCCCCCAGCCACCTGGATTAACCCCATGATGAGGTCAGAGCCTCCTGATCCAAGGCCCCCACCTGGAGTCCCACAGCCACCTGGATTAATCCCGTGATGAGGTCAGAGCCTCATGATCCAAAGCCCCCACCTGGAGTCCCCAATCCACCTGTATTAACCCAGTGATGAGGCCAGAGCCTCCTGATCCAAGTCCCCCACCTGGAGTCCCCCCAGCCACCTGGATTAACCCCGTGATGAGGTCATAGCCTCCTGATCCATGGCCCCCACCTGGAGTCCCCCAGTCACCTGGATTATCCCCGTGATGAGTTCAGAGCCTCCTGATCCAAGGCCCCCACCTGGAACCCCCCCCTGCCTCCTGGATTAACCCAGTGATGAAGTCAGAGCCTCATGATCCAGAGCCCCCACCTGGATTCCCCCAGCCACCTGGATTAACCCCGTGATCAGGTCAGAGCCTCCTGATCCAGAGCCCCCACCTGGAGCCCCCCAGCCACCTGGATTTACCCCGTGATGAGGTCAGAGCCTCCTGATCCAAGGCCCCCACCTGGAGTCCCCCCAGCCACCTGGATTAACCCCGTGATGAGGTCAGAGCCTCCTGATCCAAGGTCCCCACCTGGCGTCCCCCAGCCACCTGGATTAATCCCGTGATGAGGTCAGAGCCTCATGATCCAAAGCCCCCACCTGGAGTCCCCAATCCACCTGTATTAACCCAGTGATGAGGCCAGAGCCTCCTGATCCAAGTCCCCCACCTGGAGTCCCCCCAGCCACCTGGATTAACCCCGTGATGAGGTCAGAGCCTCCTGATCCATGGCCCCCACCTGGAGTCCCCCAGCCACCTGGATTATCCCCGTGATGAGTTCAGAGCCTCCTGATCCAAGGCCCCCACCTGGAACCCCCCCTGCCTCCTGGATTAACCCAGTGATGAAGTCAGAGCCTCATGATCCAGAGCCCCCACCTGGATTCCCCCAGCCACCTGGATTAACCCCGTGATCAGGTCAGAGCCTCCTGATCCAGAGCCCCCACCTGGAGCCCCCCAGCCACCTGGATTTACCCCGTGATGAGGTCAGAGCCTCCTGATCCAAGGCCCCCACCTGGAGTCCCCCCAGCCACCTGGATTAACCCCGTGATGAGGTCAGTGCCTCCTGATCCAAGGCCCCACCTGGAGTCCCCCCAGCCACCTGGATTAGCCCTGTGATGAGGTCAGAGCCTCCTGATCCAAGGCCCCCACCTGGAGTCCCCCAGTCACCTGGATTAACCCCGTGATGAGGTCAGAGCCTCCTGATCCAAGGCCCCCACCTGGAGTCCCCCAGCCACCTGGATTAACCCCGAGATGAGGTCAGTGCCTCCTGATCCAAGGCCCCACCTGGAGTTCCCCCAGCCACCTGGATTAACCCCGTGATCAGGTCAGAGCCTCCTGATCCATGGCCCCCACCTGGAGTCCCCCAGCCACCTGGATTAACCCCGTGATGAAGTCAGAGCCTCCTGATCCAAGGCCCCCACCTGGAGTCCCTCAGCCACCTGGATTAACCCCATGATGAGGTCAGAGCCTCCTGATCCAAAGCCCCCACCTGGATTCCCCCCAGCCACCTGGATTAACCCCATGATGAGGTCAGAGCCTCCTGATCCAAAGCCCCCACCTGGAACCTGCTGCACTGGGGCTCTGCTTTCTTGCGTGATCTTTTGGGACCTTCCAGATCCGTCTTCTCTGGTGGCTGGGCTCCACGGCTGCAGTCACTCTCCTGTACCTTCTGTGGGTCCAACATCTGGCAGATGCCAGTGTGCTCACAGTCACCAAGTCACTCTGCCTCTGCGCTTGCTCTGGGTGGAGTGCTCAGGCACACTGCTGTTGTGTGAGGTGGAGTGACTCGGGGCTGGGCACAGCTGTCTCCACACAGGCCCTCTGCCCGGTGGCCTCGCCACAGCACCTGTGGAAGAACCTTCTGGATGTTTCTGGCATCCCAGGGGCTCCATTTTCAGGCCTGATTCTTCGTCCATGTCTCTGAGTCACCGTGAATGAGTCCCTGGGGCTCAGAGGGATGCAGGGAGAGAAGAGGCTGCTCCTGGGTGGCCACTCGCTGGCCCCTGCCTGAGCTGCGGGTGTCAGGAAGGCAGGGCAGCCGCAGCCCTGCCTGCTGCTCCCCCTCTCTCCACCCTGAAGCCCTGTGGTCGGAAGGTCTCTGGACCCAGCCCACCTGAACCTGGTGTCTGCTGGAGCTGAGACAGAATCGCAGTCACTGCTGAAGCCCAGGCCACAGGCTTTCAGGAGCTGACGGAGGCCTTGCCCTTTCTAGTAGGGCTCTATACTGACCACACCAAGATGGGTGCTGGACATGAGTGGACATGAGGGGCTTCCTGAGTGCTGCTTTTTCCAGCTGGTGCCTCACTCAGCTTTCTAGAACCTTCTTCCATGGAGGCTCCCATGTGCCCAGCCTGGATCCCCCAGCCTGTGAGCCCCAAGCTGCAGGGGTTGTCAGACTCCGTGGATCCCCCTCTTGGTTGGGATTGAATCAGAACAGAACCCAGGGACAGCTATCACAGAGAGAAATTTATTTTGTGTACAAAGTGGGGATTACTACAGCCTCCCCTCCTGTCCCCGTGCTGAGGACAGTCACAGTCAGGCCCTCCTCTAGCAGCACTGAGAGTGCCAGGTCCCTCTGGGGATGAACAGCCTTGGGTCAGCAGGACCTGGCCCCAGAGAAGGCTGGGAGGCCAAGGCGGCCCACTCCCATCCCTTACCTGACACCCAGATAAAGTTGTTTTTCAGATAAATCTCCTTAAAACTGCTCCCCCTCCCCAGGAATACTGCCCCACAAGTCACCCTGAGGAGTGTTCACCCATAAGAGAAAGGCCAGCGCTGCTTCACAGGACAGCGGATCTGCAGGAGCAGGAGCTGAAGTTCCATCCTGTGGAAGGGGAAGAAGGCCGATCCGCCCCCACACTGCCTCCACCACCTGCTCATGCACCAGCATCTGACCTGGCCTGGCAGACCATGGAGAGGTGCAGGCACCCGGGGCCCAGCCTCAGATGGAGCCAGGCATCCTCTGTGGAGTTCAGGCCCTTCTGAGGGCAGAGCTCTGCCCAGTGCAGCCTGCTTCTCCTCTCCAGAGCACCAGAGAGCCTGGGGCTCAGGGTCACCCTGTACCAGGCAGGGAGTGGCCAGGCTTTGAGGCCTCCTCCACCCCACCTGGTCCTGCCACACCACCTAGCTCACCTGCACCCCACCAGCTCTCCATACCCAGTACCTCCTCCTGCGCTGCACTCCCTGGCCTGGGGATGCCAGCATCTGCCCTGCTCTGCTGGAACGCTGTTCCCTGTGGGAGCCATCCTGGGCCGATGCTCCATGGGCATGATGGGAGCAGCCAGGGCCTCTGGTTCTGTCCACTAGAAGTGGGCATTGTGCAGGTAGGACACTTGGAGCACTGAGGTGAAGGTCTCTTGTCGAGTGTGTGGCTGAGGAGGAACTTTGGTCCGAGGGCAGCTCAGCCAGGCCTCAAGCTCACGTGCTGAGGGCTGCGCCAGGTAGACCTGACCTGGGCCAGGAGGAAGAGCTGGCACCATCCTCCTGTTTATGTGCTGAGGGCTGCGCCAGGTAGACCTGACCTGGGCCAGGAGGAAGAGCTGGCACCATCCTCCTGTTCAGTAGGATGCAGGCAGATGCCTCTTCAGAAGGGCTTTCTGTGCAGGGCTGTAGTTCTG
This sequence comes from Urocitellus parryii, assembly GCF_045843805.1. Taxonomy (NCBI): domain Eukaryota; kingdom Metazoa; phylum Chordata; class Mammalia; order Rodentia; family Sciuridae; genus Urocitellus; species Urocitellus parryii. Next base: position 1,558,441 of record NC_135531.1, on the reverse strand, counting down.
CCAGAGGATCCCATGTCTCTTGTTGTGAGGCACAAACATCAAGACCCCCCTTTCCATACCCTCCAGCTTTTAAAACCTGTTTTTGTTAGGTCTGAGACAGGAGACCCTCTATTGACTCTCAAAACTTTCCCATGTTCAGATTCCCAGGGCCCCCAGGTGGTGGAGGCAGATAGGGGACGGCCTTCATCAACCCAGCTCAGAAGAGTGTTCGTCGAGGGTGGAGGGCGGCTGTCCCACTTAAGCTCCAGGGGTGGCTGGTTAGGGCAGTTTGGTTGCAAGGGCTGCTGCTCTGCAGAGCTCTGGTCATGCACCACCTGCATTGGAGCCCGGAGCCTGCCGTGAGGAGGGACACATGGTTTCAGAGTCCTGGTCCCCTTTGCCTCTCAAAAGCTGCCACCAGCCCAGCGTGCACCCAGGCAGGGGTGCCAGACCCCGTGCTCCTGCCTTCTGGTTCAGCAGTGTCTCCTCCTGCTCCACCCCAGAGCCTCCAGGCTGACCCAGAGTCAGGTAGCAGTCCTACCAAGGGGCACTAAACCTGCACATCCTGTGGGTCCAGAGCCTGTGCCTGGGGATGCTCCAAGAGACAGCAGGCCTGCAGACACTTGAGTGTGTCTTTCCCAGGCTGTGGGTATTATCTTAGGAGCCAGGGGGGCCCCACCCTCTGGAGCCCATTTTACGGGGTGAAGGGAGACTCCCAGAAACCCATGATCTGCCTGGTTCTGACCGCCCCCTCTCACTGCCAGCGCAGCGCCCCTTTGCTGGCCTGCATGTTTCCTTCTCCCCCTGGGGCTGTCTTGCCCCCCGAGAGACACTCTGCTCTTTTCTGTACTTATCTAGCCTCAAATGACCATTTTCAGAGCTCAGTTCCTGCAGATGACTTTTTCTAAGACACAGGAAACAATATCATTTTAAAAAACAATTAGCCACTCGTTTCTGCTCCTTAAATAAATGTTTTCCCTGGAGCCCAATTGATTTTTCAGGTCCGCCGAACAATGGGCTGCCTCACCTATCTGGAGCTCGGAGCCTCTTTCTTCCTCAGGACCTTTGAAGTCCTGAGGCCGCACCTGGCCCAGGGTGGAGCCAGGTGCACACCCTGAGCTCTCACCAACACCAAGGCATGTTTGGAAACCGGCTTTTCATCTGCCGACCCTCTTCTCGGAATCTCCAGGCAGGACGTGCACTGGGCTGTGGGCCGGGAGCAAAGTACCAGAGGAACCAGGCAGCACCAGGGGGAGGAAGTCCCCTGCGACTCGCTCCTCCGTCCAGACCCCCTCCTGCCCGCTCCTCCTGCTCCCCAGCTCTCTCCGCCCTGTCCAGTGTCCTGATGCAGCCTTGACCTTTAGCCCACGGCTGGCCTTGCTCCAGCTGCTATCTCTCCAGCTTCCTGTGTCCATGGCAAGGCCGGGGCACGAGGCCAGTGCTCTGGAGCTTGTTCATGGCTTGCCCACTTGGGGAACACCCACTGGGTGCCCTGTGCTCCAGGTCCTGCCCTCAGTGCCGGACACAGAGCGGCTGAGGCCTTGAGGAAGGGCAGAGGACACACCAGGAGCCCTGGCCTGGCACGCTGCTACTGCCCTTGTCAGGGTCGGGCAGCACAGACGGAGGCTGGGAGCACTCCAGCAGAGAAAGAGCTGGTGGGCCAGGGGGAGCCCTGCACTGACCAGGAGGCCCAACAAGGTTTCGTTCTCACCCTCTCGGCTTTCATCTCTTCTTGACCTGCTGGTGTCCATCAGATCCATTTCCTTTCCTATCTTTCCCTGGTCTCTGTCTGCCTTCGCACAGACCTGCCCAATGCCAGACCACATGGTGGCTATTGTACATAATTCACTCAATTTAGTTTTAAGGTTTTTTTTAAAACATTTTCTTAGTTATCAGTGGACCTTTATTGTTTTTATTTTTATGTGGTGCTGAGACTCGAACCCAGTGCCTCACACATGCCAGGCAAGCGCTCTCCCACTGAGCCCCAGCCCCAGCCCCTTTAGAGTTGTGTTTTAAGAAATCTATTTAATATGGCAAGTGGCTAGTTTAATGCCACTGAATAGCAGAGCCACAGGGACTGGGAGGCCAAGGCAGAGCGGACATGTCCCTGAGATTCGTAAGCAGGTGTTTCCCGTACTCAGCGGCTCACGGCTGGGTTCTTTGCACACGCAGGCTGGGTTATTGTTGTGTGGGTGTTAACGGGACTCCTATGAGTCGCTCTTCATATGCTTGAAGCAGAGCTGCTGTGCACGGTGGGCAAATTCTGCTACAAGACCAGTTTTCCAGGGCAAGTGTCCAGGCAGGGTTGGCTGGATGGCGTGGCCAGGTCCTCTGCCTCTTTGCCGGGCACTGTGCCCCTTTGTGACCCACCTGCAGTGTGGCCGTCACTGGGCTCCTGCCAGCCCTCCCTCCGTGCTCCAGCTTTGCTCTCTTTTGCACTCTGACCCCTGAGCTGGGTGACATCAGTGGTAGCTTCAGTGCCTACTCCTCCAGCCGCTTCTCGTGCTCCCCTGAGAGTGCGTGGCTCAAGCCTCCGTGCCCTGGCCCCCCTCCTGTGTGTCGGGGCACCTGGGTCTCACTTCTGTGGAGTGATGGCAGCGGCGCTGCGTTCTGAGCGGTCTGTGCTGCGTCCTGTGCTGCGTCCTCCGAGAGCTGGTGATCTAGCACTTACCCTGCACTCCTCACCCAGGGGTAACCAGAGTCCTCCCCTCTGCCCTGCTCTGACCCCGCCCTGACAGCAAGGCCAGGAGGAAGGGTCATCTGGCCCCCAGTGTCAGAGGCCCAGTCCATGGTGGTCCCTGGCTCTGGGCTTGAGGTGGGGCAGCACGTGGTGGTGCATGGGTGTGTCGCAGGAAAGCAGCGCAGCTCATGACAGATGGGAGGCAGAGAGAGGGCCAGGCCCAGGGACAAGACCTCAGACCCTACAGAAGCCCCCAGAGACCCGCCTCCTCCTGCCACGCCCCACTTGCCTGCAGTTCCTCCAGTTAGTTCAACAGATTATTAATGCATCAATGGACTGATCCACCGGTTAGGCTCTAGCTCTCAGAATCTGATTATTTCACCTCTGACCATTTCTCACTGAACACAGGAGCTTTGGGGAGACACTGCAGATTCAAACCATAGCACCATAATTTTAAATATAAATTAAGATTTTATCACAATGCATTAAAGCAAAGCAACATTCTTCATGAGGAAATTGCTCTTTGGGGTACCAGGGGCGCATCTGACCACTGCTGGCAACTTCTCTGACTGGTTTGATACCAAGCCCACGAGTCTCCATCCATTCACCCGCCCATTCCAGAGGCACTTATCTTCCCAAGGACATTTTCAGGTTCTTACAGGCAAGGGACTGTTTCTTTGGGGCTGGGATGAAATAGAAATTGGAGCTGGAGACAGATCCTGGGGACAGCTCTGTCACTACCTAATTGTGTCCCTCAGGGCCTCCCTGTAAGCCCAGCTCCTGTAGCAAGACAGGAGACCCAATACCCAGTGGCACCTAATCCCTGGCACTTCCCAGGAGCCCGTGGATGCCTGAAACTGGACAGCACTCAATCAAATTCGAGTTTCCTCCTACCTATGCGCACCGGGGACGAGGTTTAATCTGCAATTAGGCACGGTGAGAGGTCAACAGCAATGAGTGATCACAGGACACTTGTGACAGTGTGACATAGAGAACGCCCTGTGACTGGGACTCATCCATCCACCCATCCACCATCCACCCATCCACCATCCACCCATCCACCCATCCACCCACCCACCATCCACCATCCACCATTCACCATCCACCCATCCTTCCTTCCACCCATCCACTATCCATCCATCCATCCACCCATCCACCCATCCACCCATCCACCATCCACCATCCACCCATCCACCCATCCACCATCCACCATCCACCATCCACCCATCCACCCATCCACCATCCACCATCCATCATGGTTGCCAGGCTCTGTACAAGTGCTGATGTCATAAGCCTCTGGCTTCCATAGTGACCTCACTAACATGCAGATCTGGCCATCTCCTGTGAAACCCTCCCAGCCTCTGTTCACCTGCAGGGACAGTCCCAGCTCCCCATCTGCAAGGTGTCGTCTTACTTGTTCCAGTGGAGCCCCTGATCTGACCCTCCAGGGCATACTAGGAAATTGCTTGGGACACAGGGACACATTCCTCTTTGCCCTTGCTCACCACTCCCAGTGTGTGATGTGTCCGGCACCTGTTCCCCTCACCTGGAGCCAGCACCTTGATTTGCCCTTGGGACTGCTCCTCTCATTCTCAGTCCGTGCACTTCAGAGGGTGCCAGGGGTGGAAATGTGCAGTGAGAGCTCCAAGCCTGTGAATTCCTGGGAAAGAGGCCGACTTTATGACTGCTGTGGTCAGACAGCATTGCCACCTCCTGGAGGGGCAGACCTGCTACTAAAGTGGCAGCAGGAAATTAGGCTAATGTTTGGGCAGGGAGCTCTATGAGTCTGTCACTTGACACCTGGATCCAGCCATGCCTGAGTGAGTTGGTCTGCTCCAGAGTTCCAGCAGGAGCCGTACTGGGTCCCCTAGAGGTTTAACCAACCCAAATAGCTTGGCTGCCCTCAGAGAATCAGGCAGCAATGACATTTGCAGGCAATTCTAGATTCCCAAGACCCGATCAGATCAGAGAAATCCCAACTGGTGGAGGCCTCCTGGGGGAGAGCCTGACCAGGCAATGTCTGCTGACCCCGTATCATGCAGAGGTGCTCCAGGAGCATGGGAGGTGCACACACAGAGCACCCCCTGGCTGAAGCGTGCGGGTGGCAGACAGCTAGAGGAAAGGAGGGCAGGTGGACTGTGGCAGGGCTCTGGAGCCCAGCTGCAGGCTCCCTGTGGCAAGGGAGGACCAGCCCAGCGCTGCCCTCCCGGCGTTTTCCCCGCCTCTGCCCATGGGGAGTGGGTGTGTCTCTGGCACTGCCGTTGGACTGGCCAGGTGGTCAGGCAGGACATGGCTCCTGAGTGCATCCTACCCACCAGGTCTTAGAAAAGGCCAGGCAGAGCCCCGTGCAGCTTCAGAGGGCAGCACCTTGGGTGGACAGAGAAGGTGACCCTGTGCTGGGGTCTGGCCACGGAGCCTGGGCAGAGGGACAGTCTCCTCTCAGGAGCCCCGTGGAGGGCGCCCTCCCTTCACCAACAGACGGGGCATTTGACGCCTCCAAGTGGACGGTGTGGCCGAGGAGCCAGACGCATCTGTGTGTCCCCTGGTGCAGCCTGTGGGCCTCCCCAGGCCCGGCCTCTTCACACGTCTGCTGGGTGGCCGAGAAGGACAGAGAGGAAACACGTGGAGGGCACCCTCCCCCTCTGCCCGGGTAGGAGGTGAGCAGGTGAGGGGCGCAGGCAGCCCTGGCCTGGAGCCCGGGCCTGTTGCCTGGTGACCCTTTCCTCCCAGGCCAGGACTCAGTCCTGCCTGCAGGGCTGGCAGAGGCCTTTACCGCAGTAAACCCAGTCTGCAGCTGGACTCCGCCTCTGAGGACCACCGTGGCCCGTGGGGAGGAAACCTGCCGCTATGAACTCAAAGAAATGTGGGTGCCCACGGCAGCTGCAGTCTGAATGGCACGCCCCTGGACCCAGTTCCCCACATCTCCCTGACCACCCAAGGCCTCCCAGGACCTGCACAGGGCAGACAGGCCCTGCAGCCAGAGCCAGAGCCAAGGTCCCAGGTCACCTGAGTGCCAGAGGCACCTTGCTCGCCCTCGCTCCCTGAGGCCAGCAGGGACTAGGAGCCCGGCCCAGGTTAGCAGATGCTCTGTCAAGGTCCAGGGGTCAAAGGCCTTAAGACCAAGAGCAAAGAGGGGGTGCAGAAGCATCCAAAGCAGTGTCCCCGCACCAGGGGCCATGGGACTTAGGACAAGGCAGCTGGTCAGAAGAGAAGTCCCCCCCAACCCGAGGTCCGGGGAAGGATGCCACACCCTTTGCTCCTGTGCTCAGGCGGCTGCCCCCAGGTCCTGCTGTCCCCCGGTTGCTCTTGCCGGCCCCACGCCCTCTCATGTTGCAGAGAGCCAGAGCCACATGGGACCAGCTGCACTCCTGGCACACCCACTGCCCCAGGCTGCCCACATGTAAGAGGCCCCTCCTGGCCTTGGAGAGCTCTGGCCCTGCCCTGTCCTGTCTGCTGGGAGCCCCTCAGCTGGCCTTCCCAGACCACACCAGGACCCTGCTCCTCAGGGAGGTGTCCAGGCCAGGGTCAGCCAGTCTTTCCTGACTCAGGATTCAGAGCTTGCTGCTAATATGGAAGCCTCCTTAAGTCTTTGAGGAACAAGGTGATGGTGGAAAACACAGGTGTGTGTGGAAGACACTCAAACGTGAGGAGTCAGGGCACAAGCTGTGGGTCGGGTTGGGTCCCAGACAGCCCTGGGTGTGATTCTGGCCTGGACACAGAGCCCTTCTGGGCTTTGGTTTCCTCATGTGAGGATGATGATAATAGCAGGGCTGCGGTCCCCAGCTGAGCCATGAGGAGGGGGACATTGTCCACCGCTGTTAGTGATGGTCACCAAAGGGCTGAGGTTGCCCTCTGCCCCACATTAGTCTCACAGCTGCTGGGAGCGTGCAGGCCACACTGGATCTACAGTAGAAGTGGGGTTAAGGGACTTCCATCCTCGGAGCTGCCCGCATGCTGGCTCAGGTGGCCCATGTCAACCCACGAGTCTCAGGGCTCTGAGGCTGCGGCCCCTGGAGCACTTGACACCCTGGGTCTCGCCGTACGCGGCAGCAGGCAGACACACACCTGATGTGGGCCAGCCCCTTTGGGAGGGCCCCTGGGTGACTTCCTGGGGCAGTTGCATCCTTCTACCTCTCATCTTTTGTGCCCTGGCCAAGGTACCCCCGAGACGGACAGAGGTGGTCAGTGGGGTGTCCTGGCAGGGCTGGCCCCAGGAGCTCTGGAGATCCACAGCCCACACTGGCTGTGGCTCTGCCTCGGTCTTGTCCCCGGCTGGACTTCACTGGGTGCTCTTAGGTGGCATGTTCTTTTGTTTTTTAATCAGGTGCGTGACACCGATGTGATTTCTAGATGCCAAGCCAACGCGCTCCCCTGGAACACCTTTACCTTATTGTCACGTGCTCCCGTTCTTCGGCAGGTGTCGGTGGCGACTGGGATTTCGTTTGCCTTTTTTATTTTTCTGCTTCTATTGAATGGAGGGTGTTGGTCTGTGATCTCCATGTTAAGGTCTCTGTCAGCTTTTGACGACAGAGCTTAGCTGGCCTCGTGAAGCGGGCAGGAAACGGCTCTCTTCTAACGGGATTTTGGAATATCTGGTTAAACACGGGCACTACATCTTCACCAGCTGTTTAACAGAATTCATTGTAAGCATCAGCTGTCTTTGGAGCTTTCTTTGCACAAGGGTTTTTGACACCAAGCTCAATTTCTTTAAAAAAAATTTTTTTAGTTGTTGATGAACCTTTTTTTTCTTTACTTCTATGCAGTGCTGAGAATCAAACCCAGTGCCTCACCCAAGCTGGGCAGCTGCTCCAGCACTGAGCCCCAGCCCCAGCCCCCATCCAGTGTCTCCGACAGATCTGGAGCTGTTCACATTTCCTGTCCAGCTCGTGTCAGTTGTGGTAAGTCGCACTTGTGCAAGAAGTTATCACAGGTTGTCTCCTGTATGCATAAGTGTGTTTCTGATGCGATGACGCCGTCCTGGGGTCATGGAGACTCCTCGTTCCTGGTGTGGCTGATGGCCATCTCATTTCCCCTTTGATCAGTCTTGTCAGGGTCTTATCAGCGCTAGTAATCTTTTAAAAAAACTACTTTTACCGTCATTGGCTTCTGCGTTTGTTCTGTAACTTGTTAATTTCTCATCTTCATAATTTTTTCATCCCTCTATTTATTTTGGGTTTATTTACCCATCTTTCTAACTTCCCAGAGGGACATCTTGGATCATTTGGGGAAGATCTCCCTGTTTTCTAGCGTGGGCATTCAGAGCTATGGCTCCCACTCAGCTCACGTTCAGCTCATCTGAGACCTGCACATCCTCAATCCGTTGCTTGAACTGTCTTTTAATTGACTTTGTGATTTCCTGACCCATGAGCCTCGGAGCATTTCACTATCTGGCACATGTCTGGGGTTCTCCCCGGGAGTGTGGCCATTCACATCCAGCCAACTCCGTGGTCACCAGGGCATTCTGGTCCACCCTGGGAGGTGCTGAGCAGAGCGGGCCCCTCCTGCAGTGGCAGGTCACCTGGGCACAGAGAGTGCACAGGCAGCGGCCCGGAGGAGGCCAGCAGGACTGAGTTGGCCCTGGGAAGGGCAGAGCCCAGGATTGGGACTGGGAAGACCAGGGCCACGGAGCCCGCGTGGCCTTGCGAGTGGAGCAGGAGCGGCCTGAGGGCGGGACTGCGGCTTCTCTCATCCCAGAGCTCCTGGCAGAGACCGATAAGAGCCGCAGAACCTGCTTCTTCACCTGCTTGCGTTCCATGTCTGGTGGCTCAGGACCTAATCTCCTTGAGATGGGCGGGCCACTCACCCTCCCAACCAGGGAAGTGGACAAAGGCTTGGCACTGCCAGTGGGAGTCCTCCCAGAAAGGCCCGCTGGCCAGAGGAAGCCTGAGGAGGAGGGTCGCGGGCAGCTGGCTTGTGGTCAGCAAAGGGGAGGTGCAGGGCAGAGGCGGGAGGAGCAAGAGTGGGACCAGGGGTGCGGCTGTCCCCACTTGACCACAGAGTCCCACCAGGCAGAGCCCAGCACAGGCAAGGCCCTGCCCGCTAAGAAGAACCGCAGGGGACCTCAGCCCCTCTGGGAGTGCCCCCAGCATGCGGGTCCAGGGTCCAGGCCTGCGTGTCCTGGTGCTGCTGACCTGGTTGGTGGGTGCCGCCCATCCATGTGTGCTTGGTGGCAGAGGCCTGAGGCCAGAGTCCCCGGGGCCCCAGAGCAGCAGTGAGATCCCGGTGGTCAGCCCGCAACAGCTCTCTGTGTGGACCCCCTTCCTCTCCTCCGTGTGGACCCTGGTGGCCCTCTCGTCTCTCCTGGGTAAGCACCCTGCGTCCGTGAGAGGTTTTGGCTTGTCTGCAGGGCAAGCCATGGCTAGGGCTCACATGGCCAGAGGTTTTGTCTCCAGCTGCCCGGGGCATCACAGTCCCCCAGAGTGCCCTGCTCTTCCAGATCACCAAGGCGAGATTGCTGGGTGTCCCGGAGCCCATCAGGGGTCAGTGACATACAGAGGGATCTCCAGCTGGCCCTGAGGTCCAGGAGCTTGGCTTCCCTAACCCTACCTGGTGCAAGGCAGCCTCAGAACCCCAAGGAGGGCTCTGGATTACCGGGTTCCCAGCCCCCGGCCCCTGATGGAGCAGCCTGGTGGTCTAATACGCATGAGAAGTCACTGTGCAGAAAGGAGGGGGTGGGGGCCAGGGTCCCGGACCGGCTTCCTGGGGCTCCTACACATGATACCCACATGGTCCGTATTTCAGCCTCTTCGCAGGCTTCGTTTGGCGGCTGAGGGTGTTAAAATTTGTCAGATTTCTCTTCTCTTTACAAATGCAAACTGGCATTGCAGGCTGACCACCCTGGGAGCTCAGAAGGATCAGGAACCCAGGCTTTGGGGCTAAAGGACATTGAGGTTAAGACCTGGTGAGTTTCCTCTGTCCAGGATACCTATAGGCACAGAGAGGGGAGACAGGGGCTCCTTTGAGTCAGGGGGCCTTGCCCTCCATGGTGGGCTAACAGAAGGACACAGGCCCAGTCAGGGCCAAGGACCCTTTGGGGTCAGGCTGGGGACCTGGTATGAGTCACCTCAACTCTTGGACCCTAAGGAAGTAGCAGTTGACCGGGAGGAGTCATGGTTGTTTTCAGCAAGTGGACAGAATAACCAAGACCATGTTGGGCCCGGGAGCTTGTGAATGGCTGTAGGGGGTGAGCCTGGCCCTGCCTCAGTTCTCATGCTCTCTGAGGGCCCCGTTTGCTGAGACAGAGCTCTGTGCAGACAGAGAAAGACCCTGACCCCAGATGCACAGAGGGCAACAGACCCTGATGTGAGTGGTGTCCATGACATGGTGCTGGTGAAGGCCAGGGAGCAGCAGGCCTTCAGCGGGCACAGGGAAGACCGCTCACAGCGGGCACAGGGAGGGGACTGGAGGGCCAGCTCCTGCAATGGCCATAGCTGGAGGGAGACATTGGGCAAGTTGGGGAAGACTCTCAGGGACCCACCTGCCGAGGTGCCCCCTCCACGGCTGGACACAGTCCCTCATGCGCTCCAGTATCCACCCCTGAGGTCCAGGCTGTGCTGCCATGTGCCGCTTTTAAAGCTCCTGCTGACCTTCCCCGTGCGGGTGATCCCAGACGGGCAGTGCCGGAGCTCCGTGGACCTTGCTCATCAGGTACAGGGTCAGCTGGTTTCTTGGACATCGAAGGCCCTGAAATGGCCCCTCAAGCATGTTTTGAGCCCCGAACTCCGGGACCTCAGGATGAGGTGGGGTTTAAGACCTGGCCTTGAAAGAGGTGACTCGGGTTAGATGAGGTCGCCAGCTGGACCTGATCCTGACAAGGAGCCTTACAAGAGGCCAGGACACAGGGGCACTGAGATGACCTTGTGAAGACAGGGGGATGCCCAGGAGGAGCCAGCTCTGCCCCCCTGGGTCTCAGCCTCCAGGACTCTGCTCCAGCCACTGGCTGGAGTCCTGGTGACTGGTACAGAGAGCCACTCAGGCTTCTTGCTCTGCAGCTCTGCCTCTCCTCCTGACGGCCCCCACAGCTGTTTGCAAGGCCCCTCTCACTTCTGCTCCTGCCGCCGTTTCCTTCTTTTGGAGTTCACCTCCTCCTGTCTGGTGAGTCAGGAAGGGCTTAATAGTTTATCATGAGATTTCCAAGATATGCAGAAGCAGAGAGATTGATACAGTGACCCGAGCTCTCGGGTTATGGAGTATGTGCTGTGTGTTAAAGCAGATGGAAGGTACCGTGGGGTGGCAGACCTTCCGCACCAGCTTGCATCACAAGAACTTGCGTCCACTCACCAATGCAATGATCTCCTCTTGCAAAACAAACCAAGACTCCTCTATGCCCTGGGCGCCCGCCACCTTCCAACGCCGGGCGCCTATCTCTGTCCTGAGGCCAAACCACTGCTCCTGCTGGTTCTCCTCTTCCCTCCTGCACTGCCCTCCTCCCACTGGCAGGACAGGATTCCAGTTTTATTCTGCTTCCAGTCTCACTGAAGTTTCCTATGGAGCCTCAGCTGAACCTCAGGAAATGAACTCCAAAAATACTTTATAGATCTAATACCACCCCATCAGAACCCCCCTGGGGCTTTCTAATAGGAATTAGCTAGCTAGCCCTGAAATTCACCAGGAAGGATGCCCAGGAAGAGCTGGGAGGAGCAGGGCGGGGGCAGGTCTGGAGGGCTGGGCTGCCTGAGCTGGCTGGGTGGCTGCACGGCTGGGTGGCTGGATGGCAGGACTTCTCCAAAAAAACCAGCACGTGGTCACCTGGGCTTGGGGTGGGCAGATCACAGTATCAGCTGTCTGACTTCCAACCAGAAGTCTGGGGTCTGGTCTTTCTGTATATTAATTTGCAGAGTTTTCTTTTCCTGGATACAAATCTTTGGCCAGTTTTTTGAGTTGCAAATGCTTCCTCCAAGTCAATAACTTTCTTTATCACGTGCTTTCTTGGAGAGAAGTCCTTCAAACTCGAGCCTCATTTACTGTGAAACTGTCCCCTTCGGTCTCTAGACACTGGTGTGGCAGTTTCGGCTAGTCTGCCTCCCCTGGGAAGTGCCAGTTCTTTAGCTGTTATTGTAGCAAACGTGTGTGCATTTGGCCTGTCGATCATGAGCAAATGGATGATTTAAAAGTAGGTAGACTAACATTTTCAGAGGGCTCTCTCTCTCCCTAACCACGTCAAGGACACGGGACCTCCTACAAGGGGACAATAGAGCGCTAGGTCACAAGGAGCACAGAACTGATCTTCCTGGCCTATAAAATCGCCAACAGCAACACCAACTTTCATGGTGCTGTGGAGGGCTCAGGTACTGTGGGCTCAAGGAGCATGCCCAGAGCATGGTTGCCCACAAGAGGTCTCCCTCCCAAGTGCCCAGGTGCCACGTGCACTGAGTTCTCATGTCCTGCCCATCCAGAGCTGCCCCGTCCATCTCCTGGTGTTGGACTGCAAGGAGTGTGGCACCTGCCCTGTGGGTGGGAGCAGGTCCCCCACCCACCCCTCCTCTGGCATCCTGGCCCTGTGAGCCTGCTGTCCCCCAGGGAGAGTCTGACGCGGGGCAGCACCTGCGGGTCCAGTGCTACCAGGCACAGGAGGGCTCCTTTTCCTCTGATCAGTAGAGTGACCGCGTCTCAGAGACAACCGGTGGAGGCCAAGTAGCCAAGGACCATCGTCTTCCCAGTGGACTGGGTGAGGGCTCACGTCCACCCCTCCTTTCCTTGGTGCTGCCCGAGGCCCTGAGCACAGCTTCTTCCCCGGGAAAAGGAGGCAGCTCCTCACTCCCAAAGACTCTCTTTTCAAAATCCCCGTTTCATTTTGGTAGTCATCCTATTGACACATATTGATCGCACGTAGCTGTGGGGTTTGGTGAGATCTTGGCGCGCGCGCACCCGGGGTGCACTGAACCTCCCCATAGCATCCACTCTGGCTCCTTCCTCCAACAAAAAAACAGAATCAAGAAACCACCTGGGAACCATCTCACCACACAGGGAAAGACCTCCACGGTGGAAATCACAACACTGGCAGGAGACCCCGAGGAGGAAACAAGAAGTGGAGGCCCTCCCCACACATGGATTTGGAGGCCCCTCCGGGGATGGGGAGATCCCCTGACTCATGGATCGGGAGGCTCCCCCAGGCATGAATTGGGAGAATTGACACTGGCCAAATGTCTGTACCACTCAAGTCAATTTTCAGACCCGAAGTGATCCCCACTGAAATACCAACGACATTCTTCACAGAATGAAACCAGCAACCCTGACATTCACAGGGACTCCAAGGGCCCCAAAGAGCCAGAGCAACCTGGAGCAGAGGTGACAGGTCTGCGGCCAGCCCTGTGCCCGATTTCACGTCACGTGGCTGAGGTGCAGTAGCCAGGGGTCCCAGCAACACCCACAGGCGACAGAACAAATCGGGTGCCCAGAAGCTAGCGCACGCGTCCGCCGCTCAGCGGAGACGCCAGGCACTCGGTGAAGAAAGGAGCCTCTTCAGCCGAGGGTGCAGAAACTTGGCCTGTCTCCACCCTGTGCAAACAGCTCGGAACCTCAAAGACACCAGTGGGAACCTGAAACCTGACGAAGCACTGGGAGATGTTGACAGAGTGACTTTCTGGACAGGACTACAAAAGACAGGAAGAGAAGCAAGAACTGACACATGGCTGCGGGAGAACAGGCTCTGCCTGGCGAGGGCAGCAGCCCGCAGCTGGAGGGAACCCCGGCCTGGGAGCAAACCTCCCCAGCTCGCACGGCAATCGGTCTGAAAAACACCACCCGGAGAAAAGACCAGTGGCCAGCCAACCAGAAAAAGTGTTCCACTCACTGGGCATCCAAAATGCAAACCCAGACCACCAGGAGACACTACCGGGCCCAGTCAGTGTGGCCGCTGGCAGGGTCCAGCAGACAAGACCATGAATGACTCTCCCTAAGGGAAGGTTTGGGTGTAGAGAGCCCAAGCTGGGGCCGCAGGAGTGCCTGGCCTAACACACGCTGGCCTGAGCTGCGCAGTACAGGGAGAGAAGGAAGAGCGCAGACAGAACTGGGCCAGACCCAGTGTCCACCTCTGGTGGAGGAATGGTTCAGTCAGCTACATGCAGTCCAGATCATCCACTCCGGGAAGGTGGTGCAGCCAGAGACAGGGATGGACAGACAGACATGGAAACTCAGAGATCTGGATGACAGCTAGACACAGGGTGGAATGACAGGGAGACACAGAAACAGAGATACATAGGGCCTAGAGATACAGTAAATAAATGACGGAAAATCATAGTCAGATAACTGTAGAAGGACAGGTGGTAGGCGGAGCTAAGTGACAGGTAACAGGTGACAGCTGGTGGTGGCTAGACAGTCACAGGCAGAGTGATGACAGGTGGCCTTGGCACCTACAAATGACAGTTTTGTCACCATGTGGGGAAATCCCCAGGACACTGGGGGAGTGCATACTGCAGATGAGTATGCACCCCAAGCCCAGGTGGGTGCCTGTTCCCTGACAGCAGGCCAGGCCATGGCCAGCCCTGGGAGGGGTCAGGAGAAGGCAAGGAGGTCTTCCGCCTGCATCCCGGAGAGACAGAACAGGAAGAAATGCCACAGCCCAGGGCTGTCTGCTCCCAGGACTCTCACACCTGCTTCTGAACAGCTGGGAGGGGAGGCAGGTGGGTCAGAGTCCCAGGGCCCCTGGCAGTAGGCTCCAGCCCAGAGTCCTTGCCCCAGGCTCACCTCAGCAAAGGAGGAGGCCAAGTCCCATAGCCCCACTGCAGCCCCCGACACCAGGCAAAGGCCACTGGAGGACAGCAGGGAAGGAGGTAGGTGGCAAAGGGCAGGTTGTAGAACCCGCAGGGCAGGCCTCTGTCAGCTCCCTAGGCTGAGGACATGTTTGGACTATGGCAGGCGAGGTCTGGGGGGAGCGGGGGGAGCAAAGGGCAGTGGGGGCCCAGTCATGGCCCACACGTGGCGTGAGGAAAGGGGAAGGGCACAGATACATGGTGTGTTTCCACGCTACTTGTGAAAACACACGAACAGCTATTCCCTCGCAAAACCTAGGCTGTCAATCAGGACTTCCAAACGGTACTGCTTCTGTAGCCGCAGGGGAACGGCTCCCTGGCCAACTGCTCCCGGGCCGCACACCCAGGCCCTGGCGGAAACAGCTCTTTCCGCCAACCTGCTGCGGCGGCCCATCTGGGCCCACTGGAAAGTGACCATTCCAAGAGTAGGAACTTCACATTGGCCATGGGGGATGCAGAGACCCAAGGGGGACACAGAGGGGAGCCCCCAACACCAGGTCTGGTCTCCAGTGGGCATCTGTCCTGCACACCCCTCACTTCCTGGGTCGTCCCAGGTGTGGTCTGGGTGGCCACGGGTCATGTCCCGCCCAGCGAGGCCTAGGGCTGCCAGGCCTACAGAGCCCACTCCACCTTTGGGTCAGACGTTGCTGAATGGAAGTGGGTTCTGGCCAGGGCTGGGGTCTGTCCAAGGCTGGGGTCTGGCAGGGGCTGGGGTCTAAATGGGCTGAGGTCTGAATGGGCTGGGGTCTGCAGGGACTGGGGTCTGGTTTGGACTGTATTTTGGACAGGCTGGGTCTGGGCTCTGAAGGAGTCTGGGCAGGGTTGGTCTGGGCTGGCCCAGGCTTGGGCACAGTGAGGCTGGGCCGTCCACCCTGAGGTGTGCCCTTCTCTTCAGGCTGGGATGGTGGGCAGACCCAGGGGCAGTCTCAGCCCAGTCGATGGGTTCCTCCTCATATAGCCTGCTCCTCCCAGGGCTGTTGACCTCACCACCCTCAGGCGGCCAGTGTGGCCAGCAGAGGGCAGGCCGCAGCAACAGTTTCTGCCCTGCCGCTCCTCATGTTGCGGCAGGAGAGGGACCTGGCCTTCCCAACACTTTGGTGGGTCTGGGGAACACCTGTGCTTGTCTGGGTCTCTCTGTTTTAATGTTACTGGAAACAGCACAAGCTCCTGGGGCCGTGTGGGGCCCATCCTCAGCCCGTACCCACTGTGGGGACAGATGCAGGGCCCCTGGAGGCCACATGGAGGTCAGCTTCATGACCAGGCAGTCCCGCCTCCAAAATCCCAGCTCCTGCCTGGCCTCTCACTGGGAGACATGCTCCTGCGTCCCAGGCTGAGTGGACACTTCCTTGCCCCACATCCTGCCTCTGTCCAGAGCACCCTTGGGCCACTGTGCCACAGTTCGGCTTGGGTTGTGATCCTCACGGGAGCAGGGGGGTTTCTCTGTTGCTGTCAGCCCTAGAGGAGCTGGCGAGAGGGCTCTGTCTAGGCTCCAGCAGGGCCACAGACCTGGGCCCCCCCGTGGCTCCTGTGCTCCAAGGTGGACACGCACCAGTCAGTGGGTGCAGGATGACCTCAGGGATGCGGCGGGCTGCTCTCCTTAGGGTGAAGGGCCACCCACACCCTGAGAGTCCCATCCGCCAGGGGCTGCCACCAAGCTCCCCAGCTGGGTGGGTTCCTGAGGGGCAGTCCCAGGTGTCCGAGCTGATGATCCCCAGGACGGCAGTGTGCAGGCAGCATGTCCTGGGCAGGCGCAGAGGGAGGCTGAGCTCTATGAAGGGCAAAGTCACCCCACAGGCCATGGCCCCTGCCCACGTGGGCGTTGGCCGGCAGGCCCCTCCCAGGCGCCCAGCCGGGCTTGCCGCTGCATTGACTTTCTATTTATAGTTGTCTTGTTCTGTGTGAAGGATAATTTTATAACCTGCCTGAAATTCCTCTGGGAATGGGCCGGGTGGACACCCTGGATAAACAAGTGCCGTGTGAGTTGGCAAAGGGTGGTGGCGCCTCCGTTTCCTCTGTCCTCTGTCCTCAAGATGCTATTGCCCGAAGGAAGCTCCGCGTCAGGGCACCAGGTGCCTGGGCAGGGCCGCAGCCGCTCCCACAGCCGGTCTCCACACCAAGCTGGGAAGGAGGCCGCTGCAATTCCCAACAGTCCAGATGTGTGTTTGGTCCATGAGAAAAAGGCTGGCGGAGACTATCCACTGCCCAAGGTGCCCCAGGCCACTGCTCAGACTCTGCAGTGTCCACTCCTCTGGGCACATGCTACTGTTCCAGAACCTTTCTTTCAGCATCTGGCACTTTCTGTGTCTCTGAGTTACGGGTGGCAGCTGCCCTGGCCGGGCCTCTCAGAACTGCACGGCACCTGGACACAGAGGTCATTGCCTCCGAGGGCTGAGGCGGCCTCCCAGTTGTTCTGTTTATTGACAGCTTGGCTGAGGAGCAATAAACTCCATCAACCCTGCAGAGTGTCGACTGGTGCTGGGGCCTGTGCCTCCTCTGGTGGAACCCCACCATAAACACGAGAAGGAACTTCCCGCCCACAGAGCCCTCCCCAGCTCCCGGCACCACACCGTGTGCCCTGTGGAGCGGCCCTCACCTCAGCTCTGGGGAGAGGAGACGCCTAGCTGCCTCCTGTCCCGCCAGCACGCGACGTGACGGCCAGGCGTGTCGGGCCTGGTGCGCGACTGCAGCAGTTCCTAGTCCGCCAGCTTCTGACAGGACAGGATGAGCGCCTGCTCCTTTCTCTGGCTCCCGTCTTCAGCTATTTAAAGTGATTCTTGTGAGGGGGACTTGCTGGGCGTTGGCGTTTCCAGTCTGACAACGTTGCTTCCTGACTGGGGTGTAGACCCCGACAACTGATGGAATCGTTGATGAGACAGGCTTCAACTTGGACTCCCCGTCTGTCCCGTGTCACGGTTCTTCTGGGGGCACATTCTCTCCCGTTCAGTCTTCCTCCGAGTTCTGACTGCTCTTAGTGGCGTCTGTGGGTGAAGGAGGCTTTGATGCCCGTTCGTGGTCTCTCCCTCCAGGTCCAGCCAGGTCAAGAACCTGAGAAGCAGGTTCCACCCTTGCCCAGCCCTGGCGGCTCTGCCATCCACTTCTGCCTGTGCCCCCATCTCGAGTCCAGGGTTAACTTGGTCCCTTCATCTTGGGATCACTGTCCACATTCCCTGATGTTCGCTGTCTTGAAAACACTTCTTCTGTGTATCATTTCTGAGTTTTTTATTTGGTTCAGGCAGCTGGTAACTCTGGTCCTAGTCACTGCATCTTAGCTAAAAGGGATCCCAGTGAAATATTTTTTTTAATATTGTATTTTTTAGTTGTACTCAATACCTTTATTTGGTTTATTTATTTTTATGTGGTGCTGAGGATCGAACCCAGGGCCTTGCACATCTACGTGAGCGCTCTACCGCTGAGCCACCACCCCAGCCCCCCGGTTAAATATTTAAAAAAAAAACTTTAAAAATAATCCATTTAGAAATAACTCTTTATTGTTTGTATGTCATGTGTATTCGTTGAAAAAAAAAAAAAGGAAGCCACAGAGAAGTGTAGTCAGCTTGTCGTGGCTGTGGCCGATACCTGAGAAAAACAGTTGAGAAGAGGAAAGGTTTACTTGGGTTCATGGTTTGAGGTTCAGTGTGGCTGCGTTGCTCTAGGTCAGAGGTGAGGCAGAACATCATGGTGGAAGAGTGTGATGCAGGACAGCTGCCCAGGGCATGGCAGCCCAGATGCCCAGAGATGCTGGGAGAAGGTGAACCTCTCCAGGTGCGACCCAAGGGCCACCTCCTCCAACTGGGTCCCACCTCCCCATGGTGCATTCAGCTTTCAGTGAGTTAATCCAGCAAATGGATTGATCCATGATGATGTCCCAGCCCTCATGACCCATCGTTGTCTAAAAGCCCGCCTCTGTACCATGAGACTTGGCATTTACCAAAACCATTATAAAAATCTAACAACAACAAAAGTCTCTGGGAACCTGCCATCTGGAGTGCTATTAAGCCAGAGGGTATCTCTGCTCCGACGCTTCTGCGCATGTCTGTACCTCACAGCCGTGCTTGCTGGTGACAGTCACAGTCTGCTCTTTTACTAACATCACATCGTGAACGTTTATTCCCTTCCCCACGCCACTGAAAGCCTCAGTGGTCGCACTGCTGTTGACAGTTCTACTCCTCGGGTCCACACAGCTGACTGCTGGGGCAGCAGGACTGCAGGTGGGGCCAGGTGGGCTGTGAGAGCGCGGCGGGGAAGGGGCGGGAACCAGGTGGAGCCTCGCTGTGACGTGGGCCTGCTGGGCCTGAGGCAGCACTGCAGATGGCGGCGGGCCTTGCTGCACATCCCAGGTGTGGATGGTGTGGAGGACAAACTGGGGGTGACCAGGGTGGGTGTCTACTCTCCTTCACCCAATGACCCCCATCAGGACTCAGCCTCGTCAACTCCTCCAGGAAGCCTCCTCCACACCCAGTTGGATGCTATTCTTTGGGGCAGGCCCTGGACTGTGGGGTCCCCAACCAGGAGCTCTTTCATGGCGGGAAATGAGGGTCAGAACCCTGAGATCTGGAAGCAACACTCTATGAGTGGCCATGGCCCAGAGGGATGATGACCAAAGTCTGAGCCCCGAGCGCAGCAGGCGTCACTGTTATACACAAGCCAGCTCTGGGTCCATCCAGGCAGGGAGTTGGTGCCGTTCTGCAGAGGGTGCCTTCCACATTCCTTATATACGGGTGCAAGCTTGTCGACTCCTAGGGGCTCTGAGCGGGTGCAGCTTAGGGACTCTAGTGCCCTCAGTCTACAGGGGGTCCCTCTGTGCCCGTTTCTTCGTTTCCTGCTTCCTCTGCGCGGTCATCTGTTAGAGGTCCCTGCAGCCCCAGTGGTCATACGACGGCTCACACCGCCTGAGACCCAATGGGAAGATAGATCACATGCAGCGGGAGTGCGTTTGGCACCAGGGTCTTCGTTCATCCAGATAAACGGAAATGAGCTCATGGTGCATTACCCACTGAAGAGCATCATGGTGTCTTGGGACCAGGCCAGTGTGTGTGGTCCCCACTCTCGTGAGCCCATCAGGGCAAGAGCCTGGCTCACGTGGGATTGGCACTGCATTTGTCCAGCTGTCTGGCACATCCTGCCCTGTGGTGTTTGGCTAGCACCTGCCCACACCCTATGCCATGTTGCACCCTGAGGGGTCCCTAGGGGACCAGTCTACCCATGAGGCTCTAGGAATTGCTCCCCAAGTCCTCCAAGGGCTTTGGGCAGTCCTCCTGCCCCCACAGCTTCTGGCCAGGTGCCCTCCACCAGGCTGCCAACCACTTTCAGCTGGTGTCCGGATCCTTGGGTGCATCTGCTGGCCAGCTCTGCATGGCTGAGCTTGTGGCATGGAAGCACCCTCAGGTGCGAGGAAGAGGCCTGGGTCTCGGTCACATGAGGCACGAAGGAGTCCACTCAGCACTGGCAGAGTCTGCTCTGGGAAGTGCCCAGGAGCCAGCCGAGGGGGTTGTGTCGCTGTCCCAGCCTGGGCCAGGCCTGAGTGCCCTGCTGCTGTCCGGCCAGCTCCCCAGCAACACCCCCTCCACCACCCAAGCCAGGTGAGCTCCTCCTGCTGCCTGGGAGTCTCCAGGCGACCCCTTGGGGCACCCCACCCTCCAGGTTGGGTCCACAGCTTTGGCATCCCGGGTCCAAGGGGCCAAGCCTGCGCTGTGGAGGGACTTCTACGGGAAGTCGGTGAGGCTGCCTGAGTGGCAGGAATGATCAGACGCCACCAAGTCCAAGCCTGGAATCCTGGGTACCTCGCTGGTAGGAACGGCTGTCTTCCAGCCTGCTCACCCTCCCTAAACCTGGTTTGGCCCCGAGAGCCCCGTGTCCCAGCCAGAGCCAGGCTGTTGAGGGAAGGAGGCATAAAGCATTGGCCAACATGGGGAAAAGGACAGAGGACAGGGAAAGGCCACCAGGAAGAACCTGGAGGCTGGCCCCACAGGGCAGAGGCCGCTGGTGCTGGGGTCAGAGCCAGTTCACGCCGTCTGCCGCGGTGTGCCCCACAACTGCACGAAGGCAGTTCTTCTGAGCCAAGCCTCAGTACAGGCCAGGGCTCCCCAGAGTCAACTGGGGGCCATACTGGGACAGGTGTGGCCTCAGGGCAAACTTTCCTCCTGGTAAGCCCCCGGAGGCTGCTCTGGGCCTTGGCAGGAATGGACAAAGTCACTCTCCCCAACCTCCTCCTTCCCGGCATCTCCCAGAAGCTGCCTGAACCTCCCAAGAGCTGGGAAGGTCAGACGCTAGCGCTGTGGAAATGCCCTAGCCCCATGCATAGCAAGTGGCCCTGTGGAGTCCACCCACCCACCTGCATAAAGCCCCCAGCCTCGCCCAGGACAAGCCTCGCAGGCCCCAGAGAAGGTGGTAAGGAAATCTCCGTTCTTCTGGTGGATGGCTCTGGAGGCCCCAGCAGGTGGAGGTCACCCAGTCAGACCCTCTTGTCTGATGGGTGGCTGGCGAGTCTGATCACAGGTCGTGGGGGCCTCGGGCACCCTCCAGGGACACAACCAAGGGTAGGGAAGGACTAAGGACTGGTTCACAGCAGCTCGTCCGGCAGGTGCCACCTCCCTGAATGCGCAGTGTGGAGGGCTGTCTTTCATTGCACTTGAACCCAGTGTGCACGCAGCTGGTGCTGAGCCAGGCACATCCCAGGGGCAGTGCACTCAGGAAAGGTGGCCAAGGATTGATGGCCAGAGGCTCCAGGCTGACCAGAGTTTCCTCACTGACCATGGGACCCAGGCTGAACAGGAGCTCTCCACTGACCAGGAGCTCCTCACTGGCCCTGGGCTCCTCACTGACCATAGGCTCCTCACTGATTGGGGACTCCATGCTGATCATGGGCTCCCCACTGACCCTGGGCTCCTTACCCACTGACCATGAGCTTCCCACTGACCATGGACTTCCCACTAACCATGAGCTCCTCACTCATCAGGGCCTCCATGCTGACCAGGAGCTCCCCACGGACCAGGGACACATGCTGTCTGAGGCCCCAGATGACCCAGGCTGCTCTGGGAAGCCTTTGAAGGACAAGCCTGTCCACTCCTCTCTCATGGGCCTGGTGGTCTAGGCATCACAGGATCTTGAGGGAATGTATCACTAAGCTCTGGGTACATGTGGTGGTGCGTGCCTGGACCATAGCAACTCCAGAGGCTGCGGGAAGAGGGCCACTAGTTCCCAGCCAGCCTGGGCAACTTCACCAGACCCTGTCTCAGGATCAACCGTGAAAGACCTGGAGTGCCCATCATGGGTGCTGATGGGCAGGAAAGCCAGCATGAACACAGACCCCGTGTGTCCTGGAGAGGGGCAATCTGCTGGTGTCCAATGGCCCCACCAGGACACACGACAGCTGTGACCTGCCTAATAACTAGGCTGGACAGGGCCATAGGGGACATCCAGTCCCTGCAGCCTCGAAAGACACCCTTGGGGTGGCCGCTGGCCGCCTCTTGTCCCAGCAAGGACACCCCCATCACACTGCTCTCTGCAGGAAGCTCTGTGGCCAGGGAGAGGACTTCCAAGCACCGGGCACCGTTGGTTTGCCTCCTGGGTGGATGCATCCGGCCCACGTGCCGCCAGCCCCAGCCCTGGAATCTGACCTCGGACCGCAGGCCGCCCTTCCCACTCAACCTGCAGGATTTAAAGCCCATAAAAACTAAACGAGGGGAGGCAGTGGAAGTGCAGGGCACCACCCACTGGCCACAGCTTCAGCCTGCCACGGAGCCTGTGGCCTTCCCAACCTCTCACCTCCTTCCAGCGCAAGGCTGGCTAAAGGTTAGGATAGTGCACGGACCCCAGGTCTTCTGGGCTCCTGACAGGAGTCCTGTCCCTGGGAAGCTGGGAAACCAGGTGGGGCTGGCCTGTCCCCTGAGGACAGGTGCAGACCTTGGAAGGGAAGTCAGGGAGGCTGGGAAGGGTTGTACCCAAGAGCCTCAGGGGAGATTTCACAGCTCACCCCCTGGCCCTCCATCCCACCCCTCCCACCATGGCCCTGGACCTCTTGCCTGCCCTGCTCTGCTGCTGCAGAATCCCAGCCAGGTCACACAGCCCCCTTCCCGGGGTCCAGGAGCTGGAAGGTCATCTAAGGGGGATACCTGGACCTGGAGATATTCCAGAATTGTGACTGGAAGGCAGATCCTTTCCAGAGAGGATGGCCCAACCCCAGGTCCACCAGCCAAGGGCCCAGGACAGCTCCTAGCTCAGCAGGACAGTGGTGGGAGCAGTGGGCCCACTGTTGAGGACCGTCCACTCGGTCCTGCCCCAAGGTTCCTCTGCCTGTATTGCCCTGTCAGGGGCACTGATAGGACGGGGCCAGTGAGGCCGGACGCAGGGCCCACTCTCACCCTTGAAGGCAGCTGCTCCTGGCAGCCCTGGGCCCGGTGACAGTTTGGAATTTGGCAGTTCAGGTAGACACAGTGAGCAGGACTGTGCTTGTCCTGGATACTCAGTGGGATCCGTAGCAGCAGGAAAGCCTGGGCTCCTGAGGTCCTCAGGAGGGTGGGGCCAGCAACACAGCTGGCCCTGCAGAGAGGGCTAAGCGTCCTTTCTGGCAGGTCTCAGTGCCTGCTCTCCTGTTATCATGACCACTGACTGTCCTGCCCTGAGCTTTCTGCGTCCTCTGCCAAGAAGCTGGTGAGTTGAGGCCCGTGGTGGACTCCCAAGTGCCCACCACTAGTGACCTTGCCCCAGACCTCATGCGCTCCCCAGTGCTGTACAGAGCAGAAATGCAGATTAGATCCTTCACCCTTCCAAGGAGACTGCTCGGGGCTTCCACCAGGGGTCACTGCTTGCCCACCTTGGCAGCCAGGGAAGAAGCCCGGCCCAGATCCCACCCTCTGAGAGCCCCAGGCCTCTGGGCCCCAGAGTTCTGCAGTGGGAAGCAGCATTGGAGGAGATGGGGCAGGAGAAGGTTGAAGGGCACCAAGGGCCACATGCTGTCCACACATCTCCATGGGTGGAAGGGGTCCTGCTGGCCAAGGAGGCTGTGCACAGTCCTGGGCCCAGTCTACCCTGCCCTGGACCCCTACTTCCCACTGGGGTGTACCCATCCAAGGATGGCAGTGTCCACTACTGACCCTTTATCTGGACCAGGCCCCAGGGCATGACACACATCAAGGAGGTGACCAGCTGGGCCTCATCACCCCAGGTGCTCAGCCCCATGGGCATGTTCAGTGCTGCATGACAAGTGCAGGAAGCATTCTGACCCCCTATCTCGAGTGGCCACCTGGAAAACACTGTGCAGTTTGTCTGAGCTCCTGTGGCCGCCCCATCAGGAACAGGCTGCTGGACAGAGCAGACCTCCAGGAGCCCGTGGGGTCTGGATGTGCTCGTCCTCTCCCTGGGTCCCCATCCAGGCCTGGGTCCACTCCTGGAGGCTTCAGGGCTGGAAGGTGGCAGGAGAGCCTGGTCCTTGCCCTGCTCTGAAGACCCCTGGGACTGTCCCTCAGGGGATGGGGTCAGGACAGCTGCTCTCGCCCCCTCCTAGGGACACAGGCTGGGCAGTGTTACCCCACATGGCCTGGAGGCCTGGGCGGGCCCTGCACTGGGGCTACTCTGTCTCCTTCCCTCCTGGAGGCACCTCCTGGTATTGCTGGGGACACCATCGGTGGGAGCTGGCCAGGGGAGTGTGGGCCAGAGTCTCTACCCCCAGAGGGCTGGATCACTAGGTGCTGAGGGACAGGAGGCAGCCTGACCCCTTCAGTGCAGCCTCCTGTCTGCCCTGGTCAGTGGGGAGGGACCACTAGCCTCCTCAGGGCTGCGCTCCAGGCGGCCTCCCGGGAGACTAGGGAGGTTCTGCGACACCCAGGGCCAAACGCGCGTGCTCCCGGAAACTGCAAGCTGTGCTGTTGTTGAGTTGGGTCCTCGATACAGAAGCCCATCCTCAAGGGCAGAGAATCACGGGCAGCTGGGGGCAGCTTCCTTGGCTGGCAGCTGGTGTGGGCCTTTCTCTCCTGAGCTTCCGGCACTTTCCCAAAGCAGGACAGTGGTGTCCCTGTGCCAGGACTGGGCTGCGCCACCGTGGCCTGGCTTCTCCTGAGCTACAGGGTGTCTACAGTTCGGTCTCCTCTGACTGATGCCCGTGTTCTGCCAAGGCTCCCGACCACCCTTGGGGTCCTGCTCTGGGGTTGTCCACCCCAGCCATCTAGGGTGGGCCTGGGGCAGGCCGTGGCAGGGAGCCGCACTCCAAGCCTGTCACCACGCCCGCGAGGCGAGGTCCCGGATCCCCGTGGGGGTACCTCTGCCGCCGCATGACGCCTGTGTTCTGGTCTTGTTCAGGAGCTCTGCTGTGTGGGGAGATGGACCCTCTGCAAGGAGGAGAGGGCAGCAGGCCAGGAGGGAAGGGGGACATCTCCTGGAGCGGAGGCCTCGAGGACCAAAGGACCCCGAGGCCTGAGAGGTGGCTCCGGGAGTGAGGTGGAGGGAGGCTGCCTGCCCTGGGAGGTGAAGGCAGGCAAGTGGGTGGATGGTGAGGCTGGCCCTGCCCCCCTGCGGGAGGTCACCAGGGGGCGACCCTGAGCTGCTTCAGGGGGCCCATCAAGGAGAACTGAAGGTGGAGGTCAAGGCTGTACTGGGAGGAGGGACAGTCCTCTGCCACAAGAAGGAGAGAGCTGGGGTGGAGGGGGTGGCCTGCCTTGGGGGTTCCCCTCTGGCTCCCCATTGCCCTCAGAAAGGAGGCCACAGAGGGGTCCAGGCAGCTCCTGGAGGGCTTAGGAGGAGCAGTCTGGGGGGCCAGGATCTGGGAGGTAGCGGCCTGGCCAGGCCAGCCCTGTGGTCCAAGAGGGGGCAGCACAGTGTCCACTCTGAATGGAAGCCACTGCTGGGTTATGGCCAGCAGGGAGAGCACGGCGCCCTGTGCCATAAACATTAATTAGCACAAGTTAATATATAATTCCCCACCCCGCAGTGTCTCACCTCGCCAGGGCTATTGTTCGACAAGGATTTAATGAGGAGGCGGGACAGCACCAATAGGCCTTCTCTCACTGCAGGACCCCAAGGTCACAGGGAGGGGAGCTGCGACCCAGACTGCACGCAGAGACTGCTATGGGGGGTGGTCCAGGCCCTGCGCCCCAGCCTGTCCTGCTTTGGTATGACCTTCTATCTTCATCTGTACCGTAGTGTCCCTGGGGTCATGGTCCTGCCATGTTCTGTGCCACTGTGCATGCGAGCCTGGCGAGGGCTCATCTACACAGGTGGCCCGGGACCCAGGCTGGCCAGGGCCCTCCCGCCCACAGTAGCCTTTCCCTCTCCACTCAGACAGACCGGGGGTGTGGCAGAGGCAAGGTCGGCACACAGTGACTGGCAGAGGCTGGGCAGCTCCAGGCCAGGCAGCTCCCTTCCTGCAGAGAGGCTGTGGCTGCAGGAGAGGCAGGAATAGGGCCTGCCATAAACGGGGCCCTCCCAGCCCATCCCAGAGTCCAGGAGAGGCCAGGGTGCTAGAGCCAGCTTGTGGGTTTATAGCCCTGCGGCCAGCAGGTGGGGGCGCCGAGCAAAGGCGTCACCTTCCAAGGGTGCAGGGGTAAAGGAGATGTGGGAGGAGGTCTCCCAGGCCTGCCCTCTCCCCTGAGCACTCTGTCTGAGCACTGACTTGTGCCACCAGGAGTCCTTGGGCCAGAGGTGTGGGGAGCTATGACCCCTTCCTTGGGGGAAGCAGAGCCAGGGGACCTCCCTTCAAGCACATGCCCCCAGACGAGCTGGTATGGAAGGAAAAGTGGGAGTTCTGGGCAGGCACACAGCAGAGCCAGAGGTGCTCCCCAGCACAGGGCGGGTAGGGCCGGCTCCCACCAAGGCCCCGCTCTAGAGATGCAGGACCAGCCCCTGGGCACACGTGCACCCACAGGCACCAGCTCCAGGGAGCTCTGCAGGGAACCCCTTCCTGTCAAGGGTGGTTTTCCCTGTGGATGCAGTCACTGCGTCCCTTCACACCCCACCGGCCCCACCTCCTAGCTCAGCCGGTGGGCAGAGCTGGCTCGGGGAGCGGGTGCACCCTGAGCTGGCCTCTGTGCCAGCCTCGGTGGCTCAGACATCCCGGCTGGCTTCCTCCTGCTGACCATCACACATGGGCACGTCCCCTCGTGGCTCTGGGCACTTGCAGACTAATAATGAAGCAGATATTTAAATAGTCACTTGGCCAGCCCAGACGGGGAGACCCCTGAGGCCTCTCCCCCAGCACATCCCGCGGGAAGAGCCTCTGCCACTGCAGGGCCTTGGGCATCCGGGCAAGCCTCCCCTAGGGCAGGGGATCTGAGCTTTCCCTGCTGCTGTCCTGTGCCTGGCATCATGATGGGCTCAGCCTGCTGCCAAGGACCAGGACCACCCTGCTTCTCCCACTGCTGCCCCGGGGCTTGGGGAAGGTGCCGTGTTTCTGCCATGGGGTAGATGGGGGATGGGGTGGGAGCCGCAGGTGTGGTGTGCTGGGCTGGGGCGATGACTGACCCCTAGCAGAGCGCCGGCCCCAGGGTCATCTGGATACATCAACCAATTCCATCAGCACCGTGGTTCCCCTGCCCAACAGCCTGTCAGACTCAGGGATGGGTGTGTGCATTCTGGCTCAGCTCTGTGGGGGCCTCTCACCCCTCACCCCTCCTCGCCCCAGCAGTGCCTCAACTGGGATCATAGCCAGCAGCCTCCGTGCGCCTGCAGAGCCCCACCCATCTCCTACACCGGGCAGCCAGCCTCCCACATGGGCACCTACACTGCTTCCACTGACCCTGAGTGGGCACCTTCCCCTGGAGCAGGTGGGCTGGCCAGGTACCACTCCCACCATCTGGTGATGTGGAAGCCGGGGACAGAGGTTAGGCAACTCCCTGAGGCAACATGGGCCATGGGGGTCCGGGGTGCCCCAGCAAGGTCACAGAGTGGGGGTGGGCAGCGTCCTGGCGCTGTGGCCCTGGGCCAGCCCCAAAGCCTTCAGCTTCCCGGCTTTAAAATGGGATTAGGGGCACAGTGAGAGTACCAGGCACCGGCCCACAGGGTTCCCAGGGTATCAGGTGAAGCCCAGGAGGGGTGCCCGGCGGGGCGGCCAGGGCTGTGGTTTTTCTGTGTGTAAAATACCCAGCTCTAAACGGGGAAATCCAGCGGAACAATGAGACATTCAATCAGAGGATCACGAAGAAGAGTCCTCAGGCCTGCGTCAGGGCCCAGGTGCTGCCGGAGAACAGCGGTCTGGGTGCTGCCCCTCTGGGGCACCTGCCCTTCAGAGGCTTGGAGCCCCATCACGGAGGCTGGCTCCTTCGCCAGGGCAGTGGGCGAGGCTCCACCAGCCCCGGGTCAGCACCAGAGCCAGTTACTATGATAGACACTCAGGCATTTCCAGGCCAGGGAAGTGAAGCTGGCTAGGAGATGGCCCACCAGCCCGCGTCCAGCACCGCGGGGAGGCCGCTCTGCGGGGCGGGAAGCAGGCTGTGCCCTCATCCAAGGAAAACACCCTGGTTTTCACAAGCCCAAACAGCGGAAGCATGAGATTGATTTTTGAAAATATTATTCCTGAAATCTAAACTCGCCACTGGTGTCCTGGCAGCCAGCTGTGGGGCCTTCAGGTCTAGTCACCTGCCTCCCCTGGGGCTTGGCTGCAGCTGCTGGTGAAACGCATCTGAACTGGCGCATGGTCTTCCACCCCATGCCACGGAAGTGGCTGCCTGGCCCAGGTAGGCTGCTGAGTGGGGAGTGGCTGCCACGCCCTCCCAGGGCCACTACAGGTGATTCAGACAGCACTGGCACCCTGATCCCGCCTCGGTATTACATCCATAAACCCGCGGCTCCTGTTTCTGGGAAGAAGTCCCAGTTTATGCCCCACACGACCACGTCTGCTTTATAGCCCAATTGACCTCAGCCCAGCCAGGGCTGGCCCGGGACAACCTGTACCCACCTGGGGTGAGCGTGTGGTGGCCAGGCCCTCCTGTGAGGTCTGGGTGGGCCGGGTCAGGGAGGGGCTGCAGAGCTGCCTCCAGGATGGAGCAGATGGGCAAGAGCAGGGGCAGGGCACAGCTGGCCTCAGGAGGCCTCCTCTGTCCAGCAGGGAGCCTCCCCAGACACGCCAGGGGCCCAGCACCCAGCTGCAGAGAGAAGGTGGCCTGCCCAGCTGCTCCTGGGGATGAGGGCCTCAGGGTCCCCTCCTTTCCTTCCCAGAGCCCACCTGTGAAGCCCCCCCACAGGGCCCAAGGACGGGGACTGGGTGTGGGCCCTTCAGGGCAGAGAGGGGCCGGACCCCTGTCTTCCAGCTCTGACAGGTCGGAGGACGGAGTGAAGAGCCCACCCTGGCCCTCCCCGGCCTCCTGTGTCCCTGAGCATGAGGCAGGGCTGGCTTTGAGTCCTGTGGCTTTGATGGAGGAGGCTGAGGGGCCTGGTGTGCAGGACACTGAGTCCTGCCCCCTGGGTGCCAGCTGGGCCTGGCGCGAGCGACATTCCACTTTGGAGGCTAATGAGTGCAAACGAGTGCTGCGCTCTCCACCTCTGCCCAGGAATTCCCTCCACGCAGGCAGCCTTGCTCTCTGGGGAATTTTCCACTGCAGGTGAGCAGCTGTCCCCATGGCTGCCCAGCATCCTGCACTTTTTGGTTCATAGCTCCTTTTCCTTCACAGGAGGCCAGAGCCCTAGATGGGGCTGGCCCTGGTGACCCAGGAAACCAGGGACCCAGCTTCCCCAACCACAAGGCCTGGGGTCTTGCCTGGGGTCTTGTCTGGGGCCTTTGTTCTGTTGCTGGGAAGCAGGGCCGCAGGGCTTGGATGGCTCACAGATGCCTACCTGAGGAATCTGTGAAGGGCCTGTGGCCGACTCTCTCCTCTGGGAGCAGAGCAGAGGAAGTGGTGTGTGCTCTGGAGGGAGCTGCAGCTGGTCCTCTCCACCGTGGGTGGCCTGCCTGGGCTGCCTGGAGGCTTGGGGGCTGGCCCTGCTCCCTGGGGCTGCCCACCACCTGGCACTCCAGCAACCCTGGCTGGGCCTGGAGGGAAATGGCTGTGGCCCCCCATCAGCTGTACCAGGGGGCCTTTGTTCCCTGGCAGTTGTCCCCAGCAACTGGGGGCTGCACCTAGCCCTGTCCCCAAGTCTCCATGACTGTGTGGAAGGGCAAAGTGCAGAGCTGTCCAGGAGGCCCCACAGACAGACATGGGGACAGGACTGGGGGACTTCACGGCACACCAGGGAGTTCTGAACTCACGGCTGTGAGCCAAGCTGCCATTTTCTGGGAAGCCTCCTTCATACTTCCCGAGAAGCACTCTCGGGACTGATATATGAACAAAGTCATGTCCACCCCCAGAAGCGGGGCTGGACCCTGGGTCAGTTCCCCCTATTTGGCCCTGGGGAACTGCATCTCCTAAATCCTTCAGTGCACAGACCGCAGGCCACAAAGGTCATCAAGGCCTGTGGCCCTTGATCTCTACATGAGGTGGGGCCCCACTGGGATGGCCACTGCGTGTGCCCAGAGGTCCTGGCCCCAGTCTAGCAACCTGGAAGTGCCACATGAGGAAGCTCCTAGGCGGTGTGAAAGCCACGTGCTGCCACCTCTCCAGGAGGTCGGAGACTCAGAGGACAGCTGCCACAGCTCACTATGCTGTCCCCATGGTCTCTGGCCCACCATGGTGTCCAACACGAGGATGCCAAGCAGGGCCTCTGGGTCCCCTCGGGGCCTCTCACACCAGTGTGCCGCAGCCACGCAGGACACGGAGACTGCAGATATAAGCAGATCCCGCCCTGGGAGATGAGCCTGGACCCAGCCAGCCCTAGGGCTTTTCCTCCGACAAGGCTCCTAGTCAGAGGGACTGGGCCTGCCTGATCCTTCTGATTAAAAGTGGAAGCTCTAGGAAGGGGAGGATGGGGAGTTCTCTGCTCTCCTCCAGAGGGATAGTCTGCTGATCAGAACTGAGCAAAGACTGATGGAATGGTCATCTGATGAGTACTGCCCAGAGTAAAGAGGCTGGGAGGTAGTCACAATGACCCAGGCTCTGGCCTCCTGCAGTAGAGGCCAGCTGCGAGCAGTTGACAGAGTAAGTGAAGTGGGGCTGAGTGTGGACTGAGCTGTGGCTGAGCTGTGGCAGAGCTGTGGCTGAGCTGTGGGCTGAAGTGTGGCTGAGCTGTGACAGAGCTGTGGGCAGAGCTGTGGCAAAGCTGTGTTCAGCTGTGGGGTGAGCTGTGGCTGAGCTGTGGCTGAGATGTGGGCTGAACTGTGGCTGAGCTGTGGCTGAACTGTGGCTGAGCTGTGGTTGAGCTGTGGTTGAGCTGTGGTTGAGCTGTGGCTGAACTGTGGCTGAGCTGTGGGCTGAGCTGTGGCTGAACTGTGGCTGAGCTGTGGTTGAGCTGTGGTTGAGCTGTGGCTGAACTGGGGCTGAGCTGTGGGCTGAGCTGTAGGCTGAGCTGTGGCTGATCTGGGGCAGAGCTGTGATTGAGCTGTGGTTGAGCTGTGAGCTGAGCTATGGGCTGAATTATGGCAGAGCTGTGGGCAGAGCTGTGGCTGAGATGTGGGGTGAGCTGTAGGCAGAGCTGTGGCAGAGCTGTGGCTGATCTGAGGCTGAGCTGAGGCTGAGCTGTGGCTGAGCTATGGCTGAGCTGTCTGCTGAGCTGTGGGCAGAGCTGTGGCTGAGATCTGGGCTGAGCTGTGGGCAGAGCTGTGGCAGAGCTGTGGGCTGAGCTGTGGCTGAGCTGTGGCTAAGCTGTGGGTAGAGCTGTGGGCAGAGCTGTGGCTGATCTGAGGCTGAGCTGAGGCTGAGCTGTGGCTGAGCTGTGGCTGAGCTGTCTGCTGAGCTTTGGGCAGAGCTGTGGCTGAGCTCTGGGCAGAGCTGTGGCTGAGATGTGGGCTGATCTATGGGCTGAGCTTTGGGCAGAGCTTTGACTGAGCTGTGGGCAGAGCTGTGACTGAGCTGTGGGCACAGCTGTGGCTGAGCTGTGGCTGAGCTGTAACTGAGCTGTGGGCAGAGCTGTGGCTGAGCTGTGGCTAAGCTGTGACTGAGCTGTGGGCAGAGATGTGGGGCTGAGCTGTGGGCTGAGCTGTGACTGAGCTGTGGGCAGAGATGTGGGTTGAGCTGTGGATAAACTGTGGCTGAGCTCTGGACTGAGCTGTGGCTGAGCTGTGGCTGAGCTGTGACTGAGCTGTGGGCAGAGCTGTGGGCTGAGCTGTGGCTGAGCTCTGGGCAGAGATGTGGGCTGAGCTGTGGATAAACTGTGGCTGAGCTGTGGCTGAGCTGTCTGCTGAGCTGTGGCTGAGCTATCTGCTGAGCTGTGGGCAGAGCTGTGGCTGAGCTGTAGCTGAGATGTGGGCTGAGCTGTGGATTAACTGTGGCTGAGCTGTAGACTGAGCTGTGGCTGAGTTGAGGCTGAGCTGTGGGCAGAGCTATGGGCAGAGCTGTGGCTGAGATGTGGGCTGAGCTGTGGCTGAGCTGTGGCTGAGCTGAGGGCAGAGCTGTGGCTGAGCTGTGGGCAGAGCTGTGGGCAGAGCTGTGGCTGAGCTGTGGCTGAGCTGTGGGCATAGCTGTGATTGAGCTGTGGCTGAGCTGTGGCTGAGCTGTGGGCAGAGTTGTGGCTGAGCTGTGGGCTGAGCTGTGGACTGAGCTGTGGGCTAAACTGTGGGCAGAGCCATGGGCTGAGCTGTGGCTGAGCTGTGGGCCTGCAGAAGCCAGCACTCATGTGCCAGCCCCTGCCCAGCCCTGTGGTTGGTGCCTGAGGACTCATCCTCATTTTACAGAGGGAGACTGGCGCTCCTTTGAACCCGCCACCCTGGCAGTGGTGCTCTGTTCCTCTGCCTCTGCTCCCAGAGCTGCATTTGACTTAGGGTGTTTCTAGGGTCTGACGACCATGGGCTGGGCTCTGGGGCCTCGGCTAGTACAGAGCCTGGTTCTGACCAGAGGGCTGCTGCTGGGCCTTGGCAGTGGACAGTGGGCCCTCCCAGGGCAAAAGGGCCAGGTTGTCTGGAGCCCCTGGGGGCCTAGGGCACCAGAGGAAGCAGGGGGCACCTGGTGATCACCCAAGTGTGAGGCTGTAGGGACACCTGCTGCTGCCAGGCTCCGTGTGGGCCAGGATCGGAACGCCACAGGGCAGAGAGGCCATGGGACGGCAGGAGTAGGGGCCTCCAGGGGGGTGGGGGCAGGTATCAGCCCCGCCAGCCACCCTTCCTCCTGTGGCCTCAGACGCTCCTCACAAGGGCCACCTCCCCTGCACTGATTGTGGACCGCTGGAGGCCCACGTGCACCTGTACCACACACAGGACCTAACAGTCCAGGCAAATATTTGCTCAAGGGAAGTGAATTATAAAAAGAATGCTGAGGGAAAATAACTGGTTGGAGAGGCGGAGAGAACAGTCAAGGACATCGCCGAGCAAGCCTGCTGCCCTCCGAGCCAGCCGCGCAGGAGCAGAACTCAGGTTCCCCTCGGGCAGGGGACACTGTGGCTGACAAGGAGGACAAGCCCCTGCTCCCGTGAAGAGGGAGAGGCCAGCTACATGGTCCAGATCTGGAGGGCCACAGTTTGCCATTTGTACATCATTAGTTAAGAATGATTAATAAAAGATAAAAATTGTCCGACCCAATAAGAAACAGAGTTACAGTTAAACAAAAGATACAAGTCGGTGGACAATTAAAGACTGAGATGATATACTTACATTAACAAAAAGATGGCTGGTGTGGGAATAATCCTGTCACAGTGAACTTTAGGCGAGAAATGGGAGAAGGAAAGGGGCATTCCGTGATGACAGGGGCAGGTCAGCCCAGGATTTGGCCACCTTGCATCCGTATACACTACGCAACTGAGAGAGCCAACAGCAGAATCAGGGGCTCCAAAGACGGACAAGACCCCACCCCGCAGAGGAAGGCTTAGCCTCTGTCACCGCCTCAGCAGGACACAGATGAATGACACAATCGACCAGCTTGGCCAAACGGCTCTGCCGGAGCCCCAGGCCCTGGGACGGCAGGATGCACACGCTCACCAAGACGCGGGGCAGATTCACCAAAATAGACCAGATTCCTGATCACAAGCAGATCCTTAAAAATAACAAAAGGACTGAAACCCTGCATCATGTGCTCTCTGGCCTCGATGGGACTATAAGTTCTCAGTAACAGGAAGACAATAGGATGATCTCCAAATATTTGGAAATAAAGCCATGATAAAGTAAAGCAACCCACTTCTGTGTGACCTATATGTCAGAGAGAAACCCCAATAGAAATCAGAAACATTTTGAGCTAAATAAGGGAAATACAGCACAAAAACCTCTGGGATGCACACAACTGACTGCCAAAGGGAAACCTACAGTTTATTGAACAAGTCACATGTTTAAGGAGAAATGCTGAAAATCAGTGACTCAAGCTTTCATTTCAAGAAGCTAGAAAAAGAACACCAAATAAAGGTAAAGAACATAGAGAAATAATAATGAATTTTGTGTAACAGGAGTCGGAAATAATGTGGAGGAAATCCATGTTAGGTAACAGGAAATCCAAACACCAAATCTGATTCCGCAAAAAGATGAATAAAGCTGATAAACATCTAGCAGTTGCTGGTCATTAAAGAGAAAAGAGCCCAGCATCCGTAGAATAAAGAGGGAGACATCATTGCAGGGGTTTACAGACATAAAAGGTACTGGAAGAATGTTTTGAAAAATACAATTATCAAATTAGACACACACAAAAAGTTTGAATAGTCTGATATTCATTAGTGAAATTAAGTCCATAACTTACAATCTTTCCAAGAACTTGGCCTCACTGGTTAATTCTCCTCTTTTGCGACATTCTTCTCTAAGAATATTATATTTTTGATGTTGTGTAAATAATATTTCCAAACTAACTTTCATTTTCTAAAAAGATCACAAACAAAATATAACTGACTTTGGAATGTTGATTTTGTAGCCAGAACCTTGCTTCTAAGACAGTGGCACCCTGCTTCAAGACAGGGACACTTTCTCAGGTAGTTCTGTCCTTATGGGAATGTCACAGAATGCTCTGGTACCAAACGTGACGGCTAGGAGGTCGCTATCAGAACCCAGCCCACAGATGAAGTTGGTAAGCCACACAAGGCTGTAACTTGTAATTCTTTTGAGACACGAATTTATTTATTTATTTATGGTGGGATGGGGGGGGGGGTTCACCAGGAGCACTTTACCACTAAGCTACATCCCCAGTGTATTTTTTTTTTTAAGAGAGAGAGAGAGAGAATTTTTTATTTTTTAGTTTTCGGGGGACACAACATCTTTGTTTGTATGTGGTGCTGAGGATCGAACCCGGGCCAAACGCATGCCAGGAGATTGTGCTACCGCTTGAGCCACATCCCCAGCCCCCCAGCGTATTTTTTTTTAATTTTGTTTTGAGACAGGGTCTTGCTGAGGTGCCCAGGCTGGATCTTGCAATCCTCCTGCTTCAGCCTCCAAATCTCTGGGATACTATTTATTTATTTTGCAGAGGATGGGGTGGAACCCAGGGCCTCCAGCAGCTAGGCGAGTGCTCTGCCACTGAGCTACACCCCCAGTGGGGGATTATCTCTGCTAACAATTATGGTCTGTTTCCTCCTTTGCAATTCTTACACTGGTGCTCCTTCTCTGGCTCAATGTGCTGGCTGGAACTTGGGGCTCCCTCTGCACAGCACCAACAGCAGGCACCACAGACGCTTCTGCTCTCAGTGAGAAAGAAACCTTCCTACAGTCATCAGTGACCAGTCCAGGTCACAGTACTTATCAGACCATGGAACTTGCTCCTGTTGTAAGTTTGCTAGCTGTCTTCCCCTCAATCTGTCAGTGATGACCTTTCCTGTCCTTCACACGACCTTCCTTCCTGGATCAGTTCGGTCAAGGGGGATTATCTCATCCATTACTGGAACCCTGTGGTGTCCTTGTGTCTATATCTCCGTTCATGAATGGCACAGGCCTAGTCCTTTCCCAATGTCGTTTGTCTAGGGGACGGTTGGTTGGTCACCCTGCCACCCAAGGCCAGTGGCGATGGGGATCTGGTGGGCTCTTAAGTCCCACAGGCCACACTGCAGCGCAGTTCCTCGTGGCTGGAGCCCAAGGACTGAGGTCCCGCCTCTGCCCTGAACGAAGCTGTGGCCTGAGGAGGGTCGCAGCCTCCCGCCTGCGGAGCCCCTTCCTGGAGGGGACGCAGCAGATGGGGGCCCAGCGAGGGACTGCGGAATTGCAGCTCTGGCGCTGGAGGATGAGGCTCGAGGCCAGTCCCTCCAGGAACGGGGTCCAGAATGGAGCGGAGGCAGAAACCCTGCGGGGCGCCGCGAGGGACGCCGCGGCCGCGGGAGCGGGAGGTGGGAGGAGTCTCCTGGGCGTCTCAGGAAGCTCAGTAGAATCATGGGGTCCTGTCGCGGAGGGGACCTTGGGATCCCCAAGGCCCGGAGGAGGGACAGGAGCAGTCCCTCAGGGTCGAGCGGCTGCGCCCTGTGGCGCGGGGCTTGGGCCAGGGCGGCGGCTGTGGTCGCGCTGGTGCCTGCAGAGCGCAGAGACCCCCGCCCCCGCCCCTCCTAGCAGCATGCCTCAACCTAGACCTCCAGCCCTGTCCCCTGTCCCCAGTCCGGGCTCTGGACCCCGCGCCGCGCCCCCGGTCCCGCCCCCGGCCCAGCCTGCTGCCCCAGTTTCCGGCCCGCGCGCCCCACCTGGAGGACTTGATCCAGGCGTTCTGCTCACCAAGCCGCGGTCCGGCGCGGGGCGAGTCGCCTGGAGCGCCCACATTATTGCTGCCGTCCGAGAGGCCGTCCCCAACTAGCTGCGCAGACCCCAGACCCAGTTACACGGTAGCGGCCAGGGTGCTGGGATCTGACTCCGATGCCCCCAGCCCACTCCACCGATTCCTGGAATCTGGGGCCAAACCACGCGTCCCCAAGGTGGTACCCACTCACAGTGGGAGAGGTAGGAACGTTGGAGGCAGGTTTAGGTAATGAGACCCCTGCCCACGTGAGTGCCCGCTGAACCACAAGGCAGCTCCCCAGCCCCTTCCTGTCCAACCTGGGTCTCAAGCAATGCCGATAGGCAGAGGTACCCTGGTGGGAATAATTTGTTTCTGAGAAATGCAGTTATATTGCAGCCATTACATAAGAAACGACAAATCTGTCCTTGATGGAGATATGGCTGTGGGAAGAGCAGCTGGGGCAGGGGGTGGGGGGGTCAGGTTGCTTGGAATAGTGTCCAAATGGCACCCAGTGGGTGCTCAGATAAACAGGAGAAGGGAGCACCCATCACAGCTGCCCAGTGTGATAAAATCTGTGCCTTTCCCTCCCTGAGAAGAGCTGGCCTGTGGCCACTGCAAGTCTAAAGGTGAACTCGTCGGGGTGAATGCATGTCCTTAAACTTGTTATGCTGAAAACTCACTTTCGTCTCTGTATTCTTAACAAAAGCATAACTAGGTTTCAAACCATTTGCCTCTTTATTCATAAGATGTTTTTCACAAACCATGCAAAAGAAATTCAATCAGAAAATGTGAGGGACTAGATGTCTCCCAATTGACTTTAAAGCTTGGATGCTTGTGCCAGTTAGGTAGATCTCAGTTCTTTTTGGACTGCTCTTCAGCATTGTTTCCACATTTCACTTTCGTGCATGGGCAAGGCCCCTCCACTGTGGGAAGAGAACCACAGGAGCTAGAGTGTAGGGTGGACGAGTGGGCGGCCATTAGATGGCATGGTGTGCTGCTGAGCTCCAGGGGGCGCTGTGCATACAGCTTGCCCATCAGGACACAGCTTACCTAAAATCATGGCCTGGTTAGAGAATAAGAGGCAATGGGGACAGACCCCCCCCCCCCATGGCCTCAGTCCAAGGAGGGGGTGAAAACACTATGCACACCCAGATTGACTTTTGCCTGTGAGGCAGGTGTCCTCACTCTCTTGCCCTTTGCAAGCACTGGGGCATGGGCAGCACATGGTGGGGGGGCTCCCAGCCACAGGTGCATCCCAAGTACCCCAGACCCCTGCCAAGCAGCCACACCACCTCAGAGGGTGGGAGCAGGGGCTGGCTGTCTCACCACCCTTCATGGAGCATCCCTTCCACTCGTCTCAAGTGGCCTGCCTGTGCCGTGGGCAGCACTCCCTCCCACGGACAGGAACACCGTCAGTGCTCACCTGCATTCTCACATCCACACAATAACACTCTGCTCTGCTGCCCTTTGAACTGCCTGGGGCTCACAGGAGGCAAGCTGCGGCCCTTAGGTCTGGCAGGATTGGGTGAACCCCCCAGGGCATGGCGACCAGAGCGGTATCAGACATCATGGCACATGCTGTTCTGGTGGGAATCTGGCCTTCTTGTGGACTACAGGGGCATACAAGAGGATGCCCCTGCTCCAGGTTCACCCAGCAGCCATGAAGGAGGGGTAGGAAGGCTGTCTGAGCTGGAGCTGTGCCTGCTCTCACCCAGTGGGTCTTTCTCTGGACAGGACTGGGATGAGGCTCGAAACAAGCAGGTTTGGAGTGGACATGAGCAACTCCTACATCCCCATGGCCAGTCACATACCGCAGTGCCCCAGTGCTGCATGCCAGATCCTGCCACACACGGCACCTAGCCACCCAGCCAAACCACCCAGTTGAGCAGGATGTGAATCCACGCTCTGCTACCTAGGCCTCCTCCCTGCAGCAGGAAATGGGAAAACCAACTCAGTGCTGGCCTCCTTGGGCTTCTTGGGAGCCCCAACTTGTGTTCAGATGCTAAAAGACACTACATGCCCTCTGTCCACCCATGTCCCTCCACCCATCTGTGCACCTGACTTTCATGATACTGCTACCACCAGGCACTGTTTCATGCCCCAGGTGCAGAGCTGAGCAGTTGAAGCCCCCTGTCATTGGGCAGGTACTTCATGGAGCAGTTGGCCCATCAACTGGCAGTCCAGCAGATGGACTTCAGGAAGAGGGCTGAGCTGATGAGGAGAGGGAAGAGGACAGTCTGATGGGTCAGGAATGGGACCTTGGAGCCAAGACCTCAGGGAGCTGAAGGGTGAGCATCTGGAGCACATGGAGGAGCCTTCTAGGTAGGGGTCCCAGAGAAGGGGCAGGGTCCACCTGGGAAGCTGGGGGGACATCACTGAGAGCTAGGGACAGATAGGGGCACTGGATCTGGGGAGAACTAGGGCTTTTCCTTTGAGTTGGAGGATTCCCATAAGGGACCAAAAGGGGCAGGTGAAGGGACCTCCAGGATGTGGCTGTGGCAGTGGGGTACCTGGTGGCTAGGCAGGTTTCATCCCTGTGGCAGGGGACCTGACGACATTGTAGAGGAGAAAGGGAGTTCCAGAGGCTCCAGTCCATGACCGGCTGGCTCAGCTGTTTCTGGGCCTGTGGTGAGGCAGAAAGAACTTCCCGGTAGAAGAACACAGCGAGCAAAGTGACTCATTTCTTGGAAGCTGGAGGTAGAGGGAGAGAGTCTGGGGACAAACACAGACCCCAAGGACGTGTCCCCAGGGGCCCAGTCCTTTCACAAGGTCCTCCCTCCTGCAGTTCCCACCACCTCTCAATAACGACGTCAATTCTGAATCCATCGTGGAGGTTAGAGCCTTCTGACCCGATCACTTCCCCACGAACGCTTTTGCTTTGGAAGCCAAGCTTCCAACACATGTGCCTTTGGGGGTCGCTTTACATCCGAACCGTAAGACTTGAGGACACTTGGGGAGGTGGAGCTCTGCCAGGCCCGAGGGAACCTGAGGTGCCTAGGACGCACTCCTGGATTGCAGTGCTGTCCTTGGGGAGTCAAGGGCAGATAAAGGACATCAGGTCCTCTTGCTGGAAGCCAGAGTGGCTCATACTCCTCTGAGCTCTGAGACCAGGGGGGTGTGGAGGGCAGGGGCAAAGGGACCTCAAGATCAGCCTCGGGGGTCAGGAAGCGGAGCCCTAGTTCCTGACAAGTTGTTCAGCCCTGTCTGGAGTGTGGGTTGGAGTCCCAGGCGGGACCCACAGCCAGGGTCCTCTTCCATTAAGGGTCTGCGCTGTCCCCGGCCTTGCCGATGTCACAGCAGCCAGGAGCCCAACGGTCACCGCAGAGGGGCGCTCTAGGCCTCAGAACTGCTGGGCCCACCCATCGGATAGAGTCCGTGGGGAGGTGGCCCATTCCGGCCAGCGCCCACTCAAAGACTCACAGCTGAGCCGGGAAGGGAGGGAGGCGGCCGCCCGGTTCGCGGCCGGCTCTGGGTTCATCCTTCCTGGCACGACCACTCTCAGGCGCCCTCCGGGTGGTGGGCTCCTAGCATAGCAGGCGGCACCCGGCGCGCTGGCCTGGGGCGGGGGTCCGGCTGCCCGATGGGCGTGCACAGGCCAGGCGGGCGTGCCGCGAGCCTGCGACTGTCAGCTCTCACGTGTGAGCAGCGGGGGCGGGAAGGCCCCGCCCTGGGGCGGGAGGGGGCCGTGGGATTAAAGGCCACCCGGGCGGGGACGGACTGCGCCGGCACCCAGAGCACTCTGAGCTCTGTGCGCTGCCCGCTGCCCCAGAGCGCGCGTCCGACGGAGCGGAGCGCAGCAGGGACTTACCTCAATATGCGCATCAGAACCCGGCACTGAGGAGCCGCGGTGATGTGGCTGCGCGAGTCCCCGGGCCCCTTCTGGGGACCGCTGCTGGCGCTGGTGCTGACGCTGGGCGGACTGCCAAGAGTCAGGGGCTTCGAGGAGGAGCCAAGCAGCGCGAGCCAGGAATTCCAGGTAGTCACCTTCAAATGGCATCACGTCCAGGACCCGTACATCATCGCGCTCTGGATTCTCGTGGCCAGCTTAGCCAAAATTGGTAAGTGGCTGGGGGCCTAATGGGTCGCATCTCCCACCATGGCAGCACCCCACACCCCATGCTCCTGTGGAGCCTGCCGGGCGGGAGGGACAGAGCCCAACTGCCTTCACCTTCGCCTTTCCTCCCGTCTCTGGGGAAGGGTGTGGGGATCCCAGGAGCCCAGTGGCACGTGGCTGGTAGTCGGCAGGCTGCTGAGTCCCACAGATGAGCCTCGAGCCTCTGGACCGCCACCCTGGCCGCGTGGCCCTGGATGGTCCTGGCCGCGCCTGTCTGTGCGCTCAGCTGCCCTCTGGGTACAGGTCTGAGCTTGACATCTGCCCAAATGCACTTGTAGACACAGGGGCTGCTTGGTTCCTTGCTGCTTTTCAGTGCTTGGATGGGAAGGTCCTTGCAGTCTGCCCTGGAGTGAGGTTTGCTTCCACATCAGAAGGGAAAAAAGATGCTCCCCAAAACGAAACCCAGTGAAATCCCTTCACCTGAGCAGTTTCCCAGGACTCTTGACCTTCCGTCTTGCTCTTGTCTTAATTGGCCCAGTGAGTTAGGAATGTGGGGATCCCAGGCGACTCCTGGGCAAGGTGAGAGGAAGGTCAGCTCTCCTGGGAGCTGAGGGAGATCAAAGTTTCCGTGTCTTCCTGAAGGGGAGGGTCTTCCTGGACGGCAGTGGCCTGGGAGACTTCAAGGTGGAGCCTGGGGGGTGGCAGGACCTGGGTGGGGGCCAAGAGAAACAAGGCCAGATGCTGCTGCTCATCCAGGGAGGTCTCCACGGAGCTCCTACAGTGGGGAGGGGCAGGGAGCCCCCAGCCACCCTCCCCGGGCTCAGTGGGACAGGAGAGGGGTGGGCTGGGAGAGCAAGTTAGAGGACAGGGGCTGGGTGGGCCTGTCTCCTGAAGCTGGCTGGAGCCCAATGGTCACTGCAGAGGACTGCCTGAGTTCTGTCCTGAGTGGCCAGTGGCCCCTGCCCGCTGACCCATTTCATCTCTGTCCTGTCCCCGAAAGCTCTCTGGGAGCTTCTGCCACCTCACTGATCCCCAGGAGCCTGCTCTCCCTCCTCTGGCTGCCTGGTCCCTTGCTCAGTCTGTCCCCTGGGCTCTCAGGTCAGCATGTGGGCTTGGCTGTGGAGCGTGAACAACACTGCCTGCCTCCTAAGGCCGCTCAGACCGGAAGGACCAGCTCCTCCTGGGTACCAGAAACCCTTCGGGGGGCTCCCACTGCTCCTGCCTGGACTGCAGTTGCCCGGGGGTGTAAGTGAGCATGCACCCTCTGTGCTCCTGGGGCACCCCGATAGCCCTGGTATCAATTCAGAGCCTGGGCACCAGCCAGCTGGTCAGCTGTGCTCTGCTCTGGGAGGCCAGTGGGCAGGCACACTGACCAGGGTTCTGCTGGCCTTGAGTGTGTTATTTGTCAGGAAGCACCCAACCCTGAAGCTTTTCCAGTCACTAAGAAGGGTCCTGAGAGGGTGTCCATGAGGGCAGGAGGGTAGGCAGTCAGCAGCTCCTTAGAGGGCGGTGGCCCGGCTGGGTGCCTGCCATTTGAAAGGGTCCACCAGTTAATCCAGCACTGTCAGTCCCCACTTGAGGGGTGACAGCCAAGCAGGGGTGGGGGTGTTAGGGCCTTGGTCCAAGACAACAGGCCAGGACCCCTGGCATGGATCGAGCCCCCTTGGGATGCCCTCTGCTATGGGCAGGGGTCAGAGCCTACTCCCACCCACACAGCTGCCCATTCTGTATCTGGAGGCTGTGTTCTGGGTCCCACCCAGGAACGGGCAGTCCTGCAGAAGGAGCTGGGCCCACCAGCCTGGCCTTTCCTATCCCACTCACCCATCCCTAACTCCTGGAATATGCTGCCTAGGTCCCCAAGGCTCCTGTAGTTCAGCGTGGCCCTTGGTGACCCCAGACCCTTACTCCCCTTGGTCCCCTACCCATCCCCAGCTTCCCTCCCTCTGCTGGCTGCCCCTGCTCAAGCCTGCAGATGTCAGCTCCCAGGGCCCTCTCCCTGCACCTCACTGTGTGTCACACCTCCAGGTGCCCTGGGCCAGGGGACGCCCCTCCAGGGGGGTTTCTCAAGTGCGGCTGCCTACCAGGCCTCCC
The DNA here is from genome assembly GCF_045843805.1 of Urocitellus parryii. Classification (NCBI taxonomy): domain Eukaryota; kingdom Metazoa; phylum Chordata; class Mammalia; order Rodentia; family Sciuridae; genus Urocitellus; species Urocitellus parryii. Next base: position 1,516,276 of record NC_135531.1, on the reverse strand, counting down.
AGCATAGACATCTCCCCACAGCTCAGCCTCCACAGGCCCTGGTTGGTCCTCCAACACTCTTCAGAACCAGAGCGCACGCTTACCCTGACGTGACAGATGAGATAGGGCCACAGTGGAGCGTCCCCCAGCCCCAGGTCAGACCCACTGTCTCTGGACTCCACCCAGCTCCACCCACCCTCTGCAGCTCCCCTCCCCCCAACAACCCATTGTCCACCGAGGCCAGCACGGGAGAAAGAGGATGCAGCACCGCCCAGCATCTAGCCTTGGGAGCCACCTTGGGGGCAGGGACACCCCCAGCCCCGCCTCATGGCTCCTCCCTCCCCCGTGGACTCTGGACCTGCTCAGATCCCTGCTGACCCCAATCTGCCCCCTCAGAAGCCTCCCAGACCCCTCCCTGTCCAGGCGACCTCAGATGCCTCCCTCCACCTGCCCTGGCACTGACACAGGGGCTCAGAGACCCAGAGAAAAGGGGACCGTTCCCGACTCCAGCAGCCCCCACCAGGGCCAGAACAGAGTTCTTCGGACCAGGCCCATGCCCTGTTTAAGATGGTCCAGAGTAGTTCACCCTCAGCCTTCGAGGGAGGAAGGGATGCTCTAGGTGGCCTCCCAGGCCTTTGGGTCCCTGAGTGTCCCCGACTCTCGTGCCCAGCCTGGCCGTTAAGATGCAAGGGAGCTGGGGAGGTTGGCCAGGGGCCTGGGACACAGGCAGTGTCTGAGCAGGCCCCCGAGGCCAGGAGTCTGCCCAGAGCACGGCTAGGCAGGCTGGAGGATCCCACCTGTGGGGGGCAGTGACCGGAGGTCAGTTTGCCCTGGGGCATGACAGACTCCTCCCTCTGGCCATCCTGAACACCCACCATGAGCTCCCCATGGGGGTCCCCTGCAGCAAGCACACATGGTCATCTGTCCTCGTCCCATGCTGTCAAAGGCCAGATGCCCTGGTCCAGGCCTGGTCTCCTCTAGACTCCTTCCCGGCCCCCTTGGTGCTGAAGTCCCTGAGGGCAGGCCCCGGGCAGTGCTGGGGTGGTGCCCACCTGGGGTGGGTCCAGGCAGCTTCAGGAGCCGGGGCAGGCTGTCCTGGAGGAAGAGGGAGGCTGAGCTGGGGAAGCCACCCAGCTGCAGTGCAGGCCTGGGAGGACTTTGGTCTCTGTCGGGGCCGTGCCGAGGGGCGGAACTCTGGCCTGGGCTCCGACCACTACTCTGGCTGTAGGACAGAAAATGGCCCAGGGCAGCGTCCAGCTCTCAGGCTGCCAGGTGAGGTGCAGCTCCTGGGCTGAGGTCCACTTACTGAGCAGCTGCCTGAGGGCCGGGGTCGGGAGGTGGTGGTGGTGGTGGGACAGGAGCAGGCAGGCCGGCCATCTTCAGGGAAGCTGTGCCCCCAGGAGAGGCACCTCACCCCTGGGCCCCAGGACAGAGCTGGCGCTGGGCGGCGGCCATCCTGCCCACGCACCCTGGCCCATCTCATCATCCGTGAGGTCCTTACAGGCTCTGGGGAGGGTCACGGCCCTGGGTTGACAGGGGAGAGGGTAACCTGATGGTGTCAGGGCCCACAGACCTGGAGGAGGCTGTGTCTCTGTGCCCGGTTCTGTGTGGCCCTGCTGCTCCCCGGGTGTCACACCAGTGGGAGACGGGCCTTGACTTTCCCCAGGTGCTGGTTGCCTTTCCAGATCCAGAGCTCTGGTCCCCAGGTCCCCTGTTCCTGGCCCTCAAATCTTGGTCACCCCCAAGGGACCACCTGCTTGTCCTGTTTGGGTGGGGCACCAGCAGGTCATTGTCACTATGCTCTCTGGTCCCTCCCAGACTTTGGGGTGGGGGCTCAGCCACCCTCTATTGTCTTGTCCAGGGTGCTCGGGGAAGCCTGTGCCACTGGGGTGACTTGTCTGAACCCCTGCCTGGTGCATGGGTTCCTTCCAGAAACAGCTGTCCACCGCCCTGGTGTGCGCCACTCCTGTCCCCTGTGGAGTCACGTTTGCCTTCTAGGGTGAAACACTGGGCTCAAGACTGATTCTCAGGAGCCCCTGCAACAGGCCAGCAAGGTACCAGCTCTGTCCCACCATCTTGTCCAGAGCCTGGCTCACTCACTCCTCTGCTGCTGAGTTCCTGGGATTCTCCTTGAAGGAACGCAGGACAGGACCTGGGAAAGGGTGACCTAGGAGGGCCATGGTAAACGGCAGGAGCCCCAGCCCTCCTAGGAGAGGATGAGTCAGTGGGCCCCAGTGGACCCAGTTCCAACAGGAGGGTTGGCCCCACAGTTTGTATGAAGGACCACTCACCAGAAGCCCAGGACCCAGGACTCCTGCAGTCTACCCAGGAGTGCTGGAGGCCTGGTGTTCAGAGGCTGCCCTGGGAGAGTTCCTGAGCAGAGAGACAAAGTCTGGGCAGGCCGACAGCGTCCAGGGCCAGGGAGGAGCTGGCAGTGCTTCCTGCCCACAAGAGTGACCTGTCCTCCACTTGATGGTTTTCTGAAGGGAAAGGTCTTTCAGGGAGCCCAGACCCAGAGCCCACCCTGAGGCCCCTGCACTGTGCACACCCACCAGGAGCCAGGATGTTGTGCGTCTCTGGGCTGTGCCATCCCAGCCCCCACGGCCTCTGCTTCACTCAGGTGATGGGGTCATGGCGTGTGAGGGGCTCCGTTCCAGCCCTGTGTGCTGAAGGCCGTGCTGCCCCCAGGTGCAGGGACTCTCACCGCAGGCCGGGGTGCGCTGAGGGTGGAGGCTGCCGTCTGGGTCCTGCCTCCGAGGGCTGGCTGAGTCCCACTGGGGTCTCGGTGTCAGATGACCAGGTGCCAGTCAGAGGCCAGGGGTGTCCCGGTGCCGAGCCTCAGCACCGGGTCCTGGGCGGCCCTGTCTCACAGCTGGGCTGGGCAGGCCGTTTCCCAGTCCCGCCTGCCCTGGCTGTGTCTGACTGTGTGGGCCACCGAGGTCCCTGCCCACCGGGTGGGACACCTCAGGGCCACTGGTGTCTCTGGCATGAGGAGCTGAGCAGACCCGTCTGCCCAGCCTGGCCTGCAGCTCGGCCTCCTGGCCTGGTCCCCATGACTTCCTGGCCCTCTGGCCTCCATCCTGCCTCCCTTCAGCCTCCTCTCTTTCGCTCTTCCTCAAACCTGAGTCTTCTCTCCTGGGGCCTCTCGCCAGGAGCAGGGATCTGGCCAGTGCTGGGGAGCCCAGGGCCCTTGGCAGCCCCTCCCTGCCTGGCCCCACCTTGTGGGGAGTCAGGAATTCAGGGTCAGAGGCCGGGAAGGCAGGTGCACCCTTAACGAGGGGCCAGAGGAAGCCAGGTGCTGGCAGCCCCCAGCCCAGCTGGCCTGGCCCCCTGGCCTCCACCCTCAAGTCCACTGGCATCCAGCCTCCCTGCTGCCCCATGGCTTCTGAGCTCAGAGCCCCCAGCCCTCCAGCGCCCGGGAGTCCTTCCCCAGCTCCGGAGCTCTCGGCGGCACCAGGCCAGGCCACACAGGAGGGCGGGATTGTTTGGCTGCGGCTGCCTGGTGCTGGCACCTGCCTGTGCCCAGTGGCCGCCTGCAGACCTGCAAATTCAGGGACCTGTGTAGAGAGGCATCGCAGGAGGGGACGGATGTGCGAGTGAGGGGACAGCTACCCGGGGGCAGGAATGTGTGTGTGGCGGGGAGCAAATGTTGGTCTCCCACAGACCCCTGCACACTGGACCCAGGAAGGGGCTCCCAAAGCACCTTTGCCAAATTCTTCTCCAAACTGCCACAAAGCGCCCTGTGGCTGCACACCAGGCGAACACCCTTGCAGGCACCAGCTGCCCAGGAGCCACCAGCCCCATCTGCAGCGGAGTCCCCAGGAAGGGCGCATCCCCAGCTTCAGCTGGGAGCCCACAGGGGCTCCCCCTGGGGAGGCCAGGTACCTGGGGAAGCTGTGACCCCACAGGAGCTGAGGTCGGTGGCCTCCTTGGTTCTGTCTCTGGAGACCCAGACTCCAAGGCACATCCTGAGCAGGTCCCACCAGGTGCTGGGACAGAGTGAATCCAGGCCCAGGCAGCAGCGCCCCGCCCAGCACTGATGGGATTTGCCTGTGGATGCACAAGAGGTCCTGCACCCAGCCAGGCCCAGTGTGCTGCTGTCCCTGGGTCAGGAGGCAGCCTCTGTGAGGACGCAGCACTGGCCAGGAAGAGGGGTCAGTGGCCAGTGAGTACAGCAGAGAGAAGGGGGCAGGGTCAGAGAGAGGGGTGGGGCAGGGGACACCCTGTTGTAGGGCACCTGGCCATCCTGGCTGTGGCTGGGCCAGGGAAATGCTATAGTGGTCATCCACTGTCCTGGGAGACAGCCTGGGCTGAAGTCCGAGCTCAGCCACCCGGGCCTTTTCTTGGGGGCAGCTGTGCTGTCACTGAATGTCACTTGCCTAACTATTGGGGATAGTCACATGCTGGCAGGCTGAGGGTTCAGAGTGGCAGAGTGGCAGGTGGGATGCTCATTGTGAGGGTCCTCAGAAGAGGGAATGGGCCAAGCAGAGGGACTGAGGGAGGAGGGCCAGGAGGACACAGAAGGGGGACAGGTGGCAGATTAATTCAGGGAACGATGGAGCAGGGCTACTGGGGCTGGTGGCCGGCGGTGGGGACTTCAGTGCAGGCTGAAGGGAGTGGACTTTGCCCCAGGGCCAGATGAGCCAAGTCAGCCCCGGGGCCCCCAGAGAAAGTTCTGCCTCGGGGAAGGACATGGCCAGGAGCCAGCCAGGTGGCTGCCAGGAGGGCTCCTGGGGTCTTTGTGGGAACCAGCCCAGCTTGGGCCACCAGCCCCAGCTCTGGGAGCTGCTTGGGAAGGGCACAGCAGTGTCCCTTTGAGGACCCAGGGGAGGCAGCAGAAGTGGGGGTGGCAGGCTGTCTCCCCTGACACCAGATGAGGAACCTGCTGAATTCACCACCTGCAGAGCCGAGGTACCAAAGTCCAACCGGTTTTGAGTTCTCAGGAAGGGAAGGCTGGGAGGTTGGAAGGCCTGGTTTCTGGAGCTGTGGAAACAAAGGGCAGCTCCCGGGGGAAGCGTCCTGAGAGCTCCGGGGTGTTGGGGGGTGGATGCAGGATCTGCAGCTGCACCCCTGCGCGGAGGGGTGGCACGGTCCCTGAGGACAGGGCCCTGGGGCACCAGGTCCAAGCTCAGCCTCCACCTGCTCCTCCCGGGCCGCTGGCCAGATGGTGATGGGCCACTCTCTTGGAGGCCCTGCAGTGAGCACACCACCCGGGATGGGGAGCGTGACCTGGTGGAAGTGGGGAGGGCGCAGCCTGGTGTGGGCCAGGCGGGAGCCCAGGAGGTCTGGGAGCAGGTCTGCCCACCTGAGTTCTGCTCCGTCCTGCATTGTGGCGTTGGTGGGGCTGTGTGGGTGCAGCAGGGCTGGGTCCCGCTGGAGAGCCAGGAGGCAGCTGGGAATGTGCCATGGTGTGGGGCCCATCTGACACCAGCATCAAGGCACAGGGCTGGGCTGGGGCTGCCTTCGGGGGAGGTTCCTGTACTCAGAGGGATGTGCAGTCCCCAGCATGGGGGGGTGTCAGGAGGTGGCCCCCTTGGAGCTGGAGGAGAGGGTGCCCAGGCTCAGGACGCTTCTCTGCCACTCCAGTTCACTACGGCCCCCAGCAGCTGACTTCTTGGGCTGGCCCTCCCCGCTGCCCAGCACGCACATCTTGTCTGTGTCCAGTCCCCCCTGCTGTCCGGCTGTTGGCAGTGTGCACACCCAAGCCCTGCTCTTCCAGTTCTATCACCGGGGAAGCCTCCCAGGCACCAGCACCCTTTTCCTCCTGTTACTCCCCAGTCAGTGAAAAGTGGGGCTTCCCTTGGCTCTCATCCTGGTGGCATCTGAGGTCAGTGCCATGGGGTCACAGCAGACAGCTGACCTGGCCTGAAGTCCCAGACTCGGAGGCCGCTCAGCCCAGGTGAGCAGTAGCAGGAGTGCCAGGCTCCGCCCTCCACTCTGAATCCCTAGGCCTGATCCAGTGTCCCTCGCCTGGCTGTCACAACTCACCCCCAGGGTGGCCTCTGTGACACTGCTTAGACATCATAGACTTGGTTTTTTAGTAAAGTTTCAGACTTAGAGAGTGGTGGATCAGAGAGTAGAGTCCCATGCCCCCTCCCAAGGCCAGCCCCTGCCCCTGTGGGCAGGATGTGCCCTGGAGAGCGCCTGGGCACCACCACGCTGCTCTGATGTGATCACCCTGGACAGAGCTGCAAGGCCCGGCGTCCCCAGCGCAGGACCTCACGGAGCCCTGAAAGGCCCTGCGCCTGCCCAGCCCCTGGCCACCGCTCCCTCTCTCCCCTCTGAGCTTGGCCTTTCCAGAAAGTCACCAGGTGCAGCCCCCAGGGAGGCCCCCCCAGGTGGTAACGTGCCCTGCAGGTTCCTCTGTGGCTCCGTGTGGCCCCACGGCACCTGCTTCTCTGTGCTGGGTACTGCCCCTCTGTGGGGCCCAGGGCTTGTGTCACTCCCCCACCGCGAGGTCTGGTGGTTCCAAGTCTGGCACCTGTGAGTGAAGCTGCCACAAGCCCTGTGTGCAGGTTCTGCACGGCATGTTTTCAGCTCCTCCGGGTCCAGGGTAGGAGGTGTTGCGCTTCCTAAGAAGCACACCATCCTGCAGAGTGGCCACACCACAGGTCTCTTCAGCACTGGGTGTCCTGTGCTCTGGCCACTGCGACAGGTGTGAGTGCACCTGGTTTTAAGGTGCGGGTGCCAGCCAACCCGAGGCGTGCAGTGCCGTTCCACACTGGGTGTGCCCTCTGGTACCTCGTGAGGAGTCGGTTCCAGTGTCTGACCCGTGTTCTGACAGAGTTGGCCGCCTGCTCCCTGAGTTTTCACAGCTCTTTGTGTATTTTGGATCTGAGCCTCTATAGGTATTTTGCATGTATTTTTTCCAATTCTGGATGGTTTTCACCCCCCCATTTTATCTATCTATTCATTGTTGCTGGGATTAAACCCAGGGTCATATCACTGAGCAATACCCCAGCCCTTTTTATCCTTTGAGACAGGTTAGGGTTCACTGCCCAGGCCGGTCTTGAACGCGAGATCTTCCGCCTCAGCCTCCGTGTCGCTGGGATCGCAGGCGTGGTCGCCACACCATGTATTTTCATTCTCTTAATAGTGACTTTGTAGAACAAAACTTTTTAGTTTGAAGAAGTCCAATTTGTTGTTTTTTCTTTTCTGACTTAGGTTTTGGGGTTATGTCTGGAAGCAGACCCACAGTCATCCAGATTCTCCTCCATGTGCCCTCGAGAAGCTTTGCAGTTTTACATGCAGTCTGGGTCCATGCAGAGCTGCTCTGTGGACACCGGGTGGCTGTGCACACATGGGCACGTGTGCTGTCTGGCTGACCAGTGCCATTGTTGGGACGACTCCTGATCTCCGTCTCCCAGCTCCTGTGGCAGCCAGAGAGCTGCAAGTAGGCAGCCCGCGCCTAGGCGCCCAGCGCTGTTCTGTGGACCTGCCGTCTGGGCTCTGGCCTCGGCCTGACGGTGGTGGTGGGTGGAAATCTCCATCCTCTGCTGGGCTCCTCTCCTGCAATATCCTCTGCCTTTTGCCTCTCTGTACATGTTCAGAATCAGTTTGTTGGCATCACGAGACATGTTTCTGGGGTTGGGAGGGTGCGCTGAAGCAGTGCCCAGCAGCAAGTCGTGGTCACAGCTAGTGTGGAGACTGGGATCCGTGAACATGGACCACCTCTCATTGGTCCTTCAGTCTGCTGCGTCAGAGTGTGGTACTTCTGTCTCCACGTGGTGCATGTTTGGTCAGGTTCTGCTCTGGTGTGTGTGTGTGTGCATGCCTGCTGAGGTGGGGTGCTTCAGATTCAGACCCTGAGCTCCTTGCCAGGCGGAGGAAATCCATTGACTCTGTGCATCAACCTTGCCTTCTGCAACCAGCTACACTCACTCCGAAGTCTTGTAGTTCGCGGGGCCTTTCCACATGGGCATCCTGTCGACCGTGAGCAGGGTCTCCTGCCCCTGCCCTGAAGGCCAGGGGGTCTAAGAGCTCTTAGGGGCCCAGGCTTCTGCTGATGCCTGCTGGATAGTAAGATGTGGCCAGGGTCCCCCATTCACCCTGGTGAGCAAATGACCCTTCATTTTGAGTTTTGATGTGAGCTTGTGCTGATGGTGGCACCTGCAGACATGAAGGGACCTGCCCAGGGAAGACACAGGAAGACCTGAGGGCAGTAAGTGAGGGCCCAGATACAGGACAGTGGGAACCAGAGGACGGCACCTGCTGCAGGTGAGGCCTCCTCCCTCCCCCAAACCTGCGCCTTTCCTCACCCCTTGCCTCGTGCTGATGGGTCCCACTGGACTGCTGACCTTGGATTTCCAGAAATGAGCTCAGAGCCTTCTGACTGGGCTTTTTCTGGTCAGCATCTGTCCCCAGACCAGGGGACACTGTTGCCCCTCTGGGTTCCGGGCGGAGTCTCCCTGCCCCACGGCAGGGTCCACTGTCCCAGCGCTGTGGCGGGGCCTGACTTCCTCGCCCCGGGCTGCCTCCAGGAGCACCCTGGGCATGTCTCCCACCGGCGTCTCTTCCCGCCAGCCACAGGCCCCACACGGTCGCCTCCTCTCAGGCTTTATTTCTTGATCTTTTCCCTTTACTGGCTGAGAAAATGTCTTGACTTCATGGTTTAACGGCGGTTGGCTCTGCCCTGGTGGCAGGGCGCTGGGGCCTGGGAGTCTCGGATGCGCTTCCCGTCCAGGACCTGCCTCTTCTCCCAGCGGATGGCGTTGCTGCCTGAGTGTGGGTCCCTGCGCCCCCGTTCTCAAGTGCGGTGTCTGCTTCTCACGATGGCCCAGGATCTCCCGGGTCAGACCCTGGGCTGGGCTGTGTGCTGGGGCACGTGGGGACCTGGGCACAGGGCTGCGTGGCTGAGGTGACTGGGTCTTTAGCTCCCTCCTTCCTGGAGACTCAGCAAAAGTCTGCAGGTAAAGCCAGCGAAGGAGCCCTCTCCCCAGACAGCCAGGCCACAGGCCCTGGGGGATCTTGTCTTCTTCAAGCCGAGATAATCATCTTGGAGGAAACCAGGTCCGAAAGATAAAACTTCCTGCTCGCAAGTGGCCTGGCCCGTCCTGGGAACAGAGAGCCCTCGTGTGCAGGGACCGTGACTTCTGGCTCCACAGATGGGGGCTGTCTGTCCCTGGGGTGTCAGCTTGCCCTAGGGAACCCCAGAGGGGGGCATGGCCCAGCCATGGGCCGTGAGCAAGGCCTGGGCTCAGGCGGAAGGTCCACGCAGGGCCCAGCAGTCCCTTCATGCCTCAGCCCAGCGTCCCGAGATTGGCCCTTGTGGATGGGCCTCTGGGCCTCTGAGTGGCACTTCCACCCTCAGAGCCCTTTGAACTCCTGCCCTGCCACACAGACACCAAGCCCATCACCCCGGCCGGTGCCTTGGTGCACGCCGGTCGTCCCAGCAACCTGGGAGCTGAGGCAGGAGGACCCAGCTCAGGTCAACCTCAGCCACCTAGCATATCCTCGTGTCAAAAATAGAGAGGGCTGGGGGTGCTGCTCAGTGACAGAGTGCCCTGGCCCAATCCCTGGAAAAAAGTGGTGCCCATCCTTTCCGGGAAGCAGCTGATGACAAAGTCCTGGCTTCGGGGACTGGTGGGACTCCCAGATGATGGTGGCTGCGGCAGAGGCGAGAGTACAGCAGCCCTGAACTGTGGCCACACAGTTTATCTGCACAGAAGTCCTCAGACAAGAGTCTCCTTGGAATTTTCACAGGAAGAGTCAAAGGTCAGAGAGATCACACCTGCAGCCCTGCGCGCTCCAAGCGGTGGCCTCGGGCCTTGGCCTCAGGGTCTCTCTCCTCTTCCACTGGGGTGGCTCTGCAGGCCACGCTGGGGCTTCCTGGGGCCACCCAGACCCTGGACACAGAGTCCTACGGAGGGTGTGGTCGGGTCGGCCCCTCCCTGGCCTCTCCTGCTTCAGCAGGGGAGCCCTGGGCAGTGCTGGGGAGGAGGCCTCTGCTGCTCTGGGCTTCAGGCCTGGGCTCAGGGACCCGTCTCTCCGCTGCTTTGCCCTCTCACCCCGACCGCAGGCCCAGCGCAGGGCTCCTTTCTTCCCTGTCCATGGGGAAGCAGTTGCCAAGCCCAAGATCCATCCATTCTCCATGAAAGGCCCCAGCAGGCTGCCTGTGGGGATGCCCCCGACCCCTGTGAGCCAAAGGCCACCGACCCTGGTGGGACAAGGTGGAGTCAGCGAGGAGACCTGTGTGAGGAAGGGCCAGGGACCCTCCCGAGGGTCTGCTCGGAACACAGGGTGCTGGGCACAATTGCTGGGCCAGGTCATGCTGCTGGCCAGGACTCAGTGGCCGTATGACTGTCACTTGGCACAGCCCTCACGGTCAGGGATAAGGAAGCCCCTGAGCACTACGGGGTGGGCATCCAGTGTCCACAGCCCCAAGGAAGGTCCTATCTTGGGCAGCCAGGGACTTGCCCACAGCCCATGCCTGAGCCCAGGCCGTCCTGCACCTTTGGGCCTGGTGTGAAGAGCACCGGGGTTCCTGGGGAGCCAGAGTGGCCAGGCCTGAGGCCACAGGGAGGCCCCTGCCTAAGGAAACTCTTTCTACTGCTCAGGGGAGCCAGCACCCTCCCCTTCCCTGGTCAGCACATGCTGGAGGTCTCTTTGAAGGACACAGCTGCACCCAGCTCATCCTGGCTCCACACATCTGGCCCCTGGGCCCTGGTCATAGCCTCTCCTGGTGGCCACTCTGGCATTCGGAGTATAAGTGAGGCAGGGCGGCCACTGGCACCTCTCCTGGTGCTCCTCTGCCCCCGATCAGCAGGGTGCTCCGCCTGTCCACCACCTGCCCCGCCTGGATGCCCAACCTGAAGGCGTCCACAGCTGCACTGGTGGAGCCGCACTGGAGGCCAGCCACCAGCTGGACTTCCAGAAGGAGGGAGACGAAGCCAGCCAGCAGGGTGTGCCTCTTGCGGCCCCAGCACCCAGCGCCACCCACAGCTCCTGCTGCCCGCAGCCTCGGCAGAGCACCCGGGTGGCTGCGGCACAGCAGAGGGGATCCGGGGACTGACCCAAGTCACTGGGACTGTACAGGGCAGTGGAAGGGGGTGTTGAAGGTCCGGGAGAATCTGGGGTCGGTCAGGGACTCAGGCCACAGAACTCCCAGCCCCACAGAGGCAGCCCATCCTCAGGTAAGGGGCTGCAGCCGCCTGGAGTCCCCAGCGGACCACAGCCTTCCCCCTCTGGGGACACAGAGGGCGTCACCTGAAGTGCACACGCAGCAGGCTTTCCCAGTTGGGTGTTGGTGGTGTGGCCCAGAGGGGCCTAAGAGGTGACCTTCTTTGTATTTGCTGGCTTGGGGTTTGCAGAATTCCACAAATCTATGAATTTGTGTCTGTCACCAGATTGGGGACATTTCTGGCTGCTATTTCTTACGTGCCTGGCTTCCTCTCCCTCCTTCTGGAAGCTCAGCTGCACCAACATTAACCCTTTCCAGGCTGCCCGCCGTCACGTTTTAAAGATCTGTTTTCATCTGTTCTGCAGATCGGATCCTTCCCATTGATCTTCTCTGTTCCTGTGTCTACCATTTCTAGGTGCTCAGTCCTATTCGTTGGATCCTTTTTTTAAATATTTTTTCAGTTGTTGATGGACCTTCATTTCCATTCACTTACTTATATGTGGTGCTGAGAGTCGAACCCGAGTCTCACAGGCGAGCCACGTCCCCAGCCCTCCGTGGGGTCTTTATCTCAGATACTACATTCTTCATGTCCAGAGTCTCCACTGGCTCTTTCCAACAGCTTAGATTTTAGAGGGCAGCAGACCAGACCCAGGGCAGCCCCTCTTCTTGTGATGAAGTTGTGCTTCCCCTTCGCCCACGCTCTTGTCAGTGCACATGGGCCGAGAAACTGACCGCGGAGCCCAGACCCTGCCTCCTCCCCGAGGTCTGCCGACCCCGCTCTCCCCTGAGGTCGTCGGCTCTTAAATCAGAGACAAGCCCACGTCCTCATGAACCAGTCGTCATCCTGATCGTTCTCAAGTCTTTTGCTGGGAACTCCCATGTTTGGATCCTCTTGGGGTCTCCACTGATTGATTCAAGGGCCGGTCCCTCTTCCCTTGGGACCGTGTTCGTGATTCTGGATGGCATACAGGTCACGGTGACTGACTGTATTCTGTGTGTTGCTCTGGGAAGGATCGCTTGTTGGGCTTTGTTTTGTGATGGTTGTTTTACCAGGCAACTCACTGACCTGAGTGGATGGACACTGCTGTATGCATCAACAGCAGGAAGGGCAATTAGCTTAACAAGCAATTGCCCTTCCTGCTCTTGATGCATACATTGTGTGCCACGTGAGTGACCTGCCATGTGGCTGCTGCTGCTTGCTCCGTGACAGAGAGCACCATGGAGATACCTCTGAACCAGGCTGCGGGTTTCTCATGTCATGAAACTTCAGGCTTTCCCTGCCTTCCCCACGCTGCTCAGCCCCAGGTGGGTCACAGCCCGTCCCCTGAGGTTCCACCCCCGGAGCACACTGCACTGGTCCAGGGAGGCGGGCTTGATGAGCAGCACACCAGTTACTCAGGAGACAACAGACAGAAAGGGGTGACAGGCTGTGGAACAGGCCCACAGCAGGAGAGGAGTGAGCACGTCAGGGCTGGGTGCCATCTCAGCGCTGGGGACCAGGGGCTGTGGCCACTGCAGAGAGGCCGGTCTGAGCTGGCCTGGGGCTCAGGCGGCTGCAGGGCCCTGGCCTTGCATCTGCCGGGGCTTCTGCTGTCCCCAGCTCGGGGTGGAAGGAGTGGCTACCTGCCTCCCCGATGGGAAGCCGTCAGCAGTTTCCATTTTCAAATTTGAAAGCTGAAAGGTCTGCCTAGTCTTAATAAGTGGATGCTGTCGAGAACATCTCATGACCTGTGGGCAGCAGGGCCAGTCCTGAATGGCCACCAGGCCCAGTGGAGAGCCTGCTGGGGTGGGGGCTCCCTGCGGGCCTCGCCTCCCCAGCAAGCTGGACCTCTGGGCACATGCCTGGAGTGGAGCAGGTCGGGCTGGGCAGTTAGGTAACACCCAGAGAGACAGAGTCAGACTAAATACGGCGTCGCCTGCCTGCTCTGCGCTGACACACTTACTGTTCTCACCGGCTGGGAAGTGCAGCTAGATCGAGGTCAGAGGAATGGGGTCTGCTCCTCGTGGGCTGGGGAGCTGGGGGGACTCAGGGGGCACACGAGGACCGGGCGTGGATCTGGGTGCACAGACCACGGTACCGGTGTGTGTGACAGCCAGTCTGACGTGGCCCTCACTGGGCAGAGGAGGTGGCCTGTGGCCCGGGGCACTTCCCATTCTCTCGCCTGGCTCAGCTGCTTCGTTAAGCAGAGTTTAATTCACTGGGGCTCCTATGTGTTAAAGTAAAACCAAGGGATTTACTGTGCTGTTGCGTTTGCGTGGACTCAGCTAAATCTGCCGTCACCTTGAAAGCTCCTTGGCCAGGGGTGGCTCCAGGCTGACCAGGCCTGTGCAGGGCTGCATCATGAGGGGCGGCACAGGGTAGCCCTGCCGTCCCAAGCCCACGGCCTGGGGGCCCAGCGTGAGGCGATTCCCGGTGCCTGGTCCAGACGGGGCTGGATGCGGTGCCTGTGACCTTTCACTCCCTCCAGAGGGTTTGTAATTAGAGCTAAAGCTCCGGCTGCCCCGCATTACCTTCAGGAGCTGGGCCATTTGTGCTTAATTAGCTGTGACTCTGTGGGCTCAGCCATGTCCCTTCACCCCGTCCTGTCCCTTGGAAGGCGCCTGACTCTGTCCCCCGCAGCCTGTGCCTCCTGCTTCCCAGGCATCCCGCTTTGTCCTCTGAAGGAGGCTCCCTCCCTCCCTCCCCCTGGCCAGGGCGAGGCCAGACCAGCAGACCGGCATGGAGCCTCCTGTCCGCCCGTCTTAGTCTGGCCTTGACGGTGGCTCACGGAGCCCGACTCTGCATGGCCGCTCTGACAGGTCTGGGCTGTGCTCTGCCCTGGGACAGTGTATGCTGTGGGCACTGAGCTCTTCGGTGTCACAAAGGCTCTGTCACCCTCTGCTAGTGTTCCGCCCCTGTGGCAAGTACCCGGGGCAGCCACCTTCTGAGGAGGAAAGTTTTAGGTTGGCTCACAGCTTGGAGATACCAGGCCACGGCCACGTGGCCCTGTCCCTCGGGTCCTGTGGTGGCACATCATGCAGCACGGCAAAAGCCACTGCCTCTCAGGCTGGGAGCCAAGAAGAGGGCACATCCCACAGTCCCCTGCAAAGGCACCTCCCAGGGACCCCAGCCCCCCAGGCCGACCCTCGGGTTCCACCCCTCCCACCAGCACTACCCTGGGACCCACCTGTGCACACGTGGCCTTGGGGGGATGTCTGTGACACAAACAGCTTTGCACTCTCGACCCATAGGGCCACACTCTTCCCTGGTGAACTGCGTGGACTGAGAGCCCCACACCCAGGTGGCACCCAGGCTGCCCAGGCTCTCGGCCGCCCTGGGGCCGCCTCTCCCCGGAGTACAGGTCTCTCCCCACTCGAGCTGGCTGGGAGACGTCCATGTGCGGACGGGGACAGTGGAGCAGCAGCCCCTCTCGGGCTCTGCCCACCTCCTCCTTCCCAGCTTTCTGGGACGTAGGCTTCCCTGGAGCAGGAGTGACCAGTGCTCAGCTGAGCAGGAGGAGCACAGCGATCCTCAGGCGGCATCTGAGATGTGGTAGAGGGTGAGAGAAGGAGGGAAGGCCTGCCACGCAGGCGCTTCACACCTTTGTCCCTCAGAGTCAGACGGAGACTGAAATCAGAACTGCCCCTGGGAGGGACAGCTCTGACCTGCAGCAGAGCCATGCCTGGGGCCAGGCCACGTGGGTGTGGATGGCCCACCACACTGGGCCCCCGCAGCCAGCTGCAGACACAGGCACTGGGCGCCGTAGGCTATCTGCAGGCCCTGGCTGAGTGACTCCTGAAACACCCATTATGCCCGTAATTGCGGAGCCACTAGCAAATTGCTAATTACCATCAACCAAGTCTTTGATTTAAGCAGCTAATTACCATGCAGACTGACACTTGAGAGGTGGCCACAGGTACGAGGGGAGTGCTGGTGAGGGCAAGAGCGGCAGACCGGCATCGAGCCTCCTGTCCGCCAGACAGCCCAGTTTCTGTGTGAGGACTGAGGCCCAGAGCCGGGTCCCTGTGGAAGCCTTTCCCTGTGACCACAGCAAGTCCTGACTGCAGGAGAACCGGTAGAAAGTGAAGTCCAGCCCCAAGTCCAGCTCTGGGGAAGATGCTCAGGCCCCAGAGAAGGCACAGGGTCAGCAGGAGAGAGAAGCTGGACAGAGCTGTCCAGGTCAGGAAGGGTACAGAAACAGCTCAGCACGGCAGGGGCGGCCAGGAATCCAGGAGAGGAGAAGCGGAGGGAGAGAAGCCCAGACACTTCCCCGAGCTCCGTGCAGGGGCAAGAGCCTGGACAGTGCAAAGGGGATCTTGGCCCCCGGAGCAGTCCAGCGGCATTAGACTAAGAAGAGGCTCGAAGCTGTGGGACCACCGACAGCCCTAACACTGGCAGGGCAGAAGGCTGGAGAGAATCCAGGTGAAGGTAGAGGAGGAAAAGTGGCCAGAGGAAAACCGTGCAGGCCAGGAAGACCCCAGTGCCCCCTGGGCTGTGCAGAGACCAGCAGACACCTGGCGGAGAGACTCCATCCACAGCCCCTGGAAGTGCCCGAGGGCGGGGCTAGCTTCCAGAGAACCATCAGTGGGCGGAACCAGAGGCCAGAGAACCACCCGTGGGTGGGGCAGCAGTAAAAATGCATCGGTGGGTGGGGCCAGCAACAGGGAAGCCCTGGGGGGCGCTCAGGAAGCCTCAGGAAGTTTCCTGGAGATGGAGAACCTAAGACAGAGCCTGCAGTGCTCCGATCTCATGACCCACGCGTTCTTGGGGATGAGAAATTACTTGTGACCACAGACAGGGAGAGCAAACGGAGGAAGAGCCTGTGCTGAAGTGTAGAGCCGGCTTGCCTGGCCCTCCCCGGGGCTGACACCAGGGCCTCACCTCCAGCCACTTGGCCACTGCAGTCCAGGGGGTGCCCAGAAGGCCATCAGGCCAAGCCAGGGTCAGGACCAGGTGCCCTGCAAACATGAAGGAGAGTCGGGATTTCACTGCCCAGGACCAGATAGCCCAGATGAGAGGACAGCGAGAGGGTTGTGTTCCTGCACTGGAGGGAATTGGATTGCTGAGGGGCTCTTGCCGTGACTGACACGGCCAGGCCACAGAAGGTAGGGACACAGGCCCCCACTGTCCCAGGTCCCCTGTCCCCTGTGGTGCCACAGCAGGGCTGTTGTGGCAGAGACCTGGGCGGGGCAGGGCCG